>NW_024734298.1:0-31365 GCF_018991925.1 Homarus americanus | reverse complement strand
CTATTAATGCACAGAGGTGTACCCAAGTGTCAGGAGGTACCTGAGCATCAGAGGTGTACCTGGGAGCGTCAGGGTGTACCCAGGCTGTGGGTGTAACTGGGAGGTCAGGAGAGCAACTGGGAGCCTGGATGAGTACCTGGGAGCGTCAAACGAGCACCTGGGAGGCCAGAGGTACCTGGGAGCACAGAGTTGTACCTGGGAGTTCATAGGGTACCTGGAGGCTCAGGTCACTGGAAGGTCATGGAAAACGGGGGAGTTATAGAAGTGCAACTGAGTGTCAGCTGTACCCGGGAGTATCAGAAGCATACCTCATGCCAAGGTGTACCTGGGAGTGTCAGAGGTACCTGGGAGGCAGAGGACACCATGGCGTCAGAGGTGTACCTGATAGTGTCAGAGGTGTACCAAGGAGCAGTTGGGAGTGTGAAACTAGGAGTGTCACAGGTGAACCAGAAGTGTCAGAGGTGTACCCCAAAGTATCAGGGGTGTACCTGGAAGTATAGGAGGTGCTGAGAATTGTCAGAATGCACCCAGTATCATTGGTGTACCTGGGAGCATCAGAGGGTATCTGGAAGTGTCAGAGGTACCGAGTATGAGAGGCACTGGAGTGTCACAAAATGGGTGGGAGAAGGTACCTGGGAGTTTCAGAGGCCTGGGAGCAAGCGAAGGTACTTGGGAGTAAGCCGGGAGGTGTGCCTGGGAGTGTCAGAGGTGCACTTGGGAGGCCTGGAAAGCACCTGGGAGCGTATCTGGAGGTTACTGGGAGCACCGAGCCTGTAACTGGGAGGCCTGAGATGTACCTGGACAGTGCCCGAGGTGTACCTGGAGGAAAACAGTGAAACCAGAGCACATAGCATACCTGAGCATCAAGGTACCTGGAAGTGTCAGGGTGTACCTGGGAGTGTCAGAGGTTACGAGGTGTCATTGGTGTACCTGGGAGTGTCAGAGGTGTACCTGAGAGTGTCAGAGTGCACCTGGGAGCAGTCAGAGGTGTACCTGGGAGTGTCAGAGTGTACGATTGCTGGTGTACCTGGGAGTAAGTTAGGAGGTACCTGGAGCAGCGAGGTGAACCAGGAGGCACTGGAAGTGTACCAGAGACGGGAGGTGCACGCGGGAGTGTCAGAGGTGTACCTGGGAGCACGGAGCGGTACCTCGGAGGTCAGGAGGTGTACCTGGGAGTGTCAGAGGTGTACCTGGGAGGCCAGAGGTACCTGGGAGTGTCAGAGGTGTACCTGGGAGCAGAGAGTACCTGGGAGCAAGCCAGAGGTGTACCTGGGAGTGTGAGAAGTGCATGGGATGTCAGAGGTGTACCTGGTGTCAGAGGTGTACCTGGGAGGCTCAGAGGTGTACCTGGGAGGGGCCAGAGGTACACTGGGAGTGTCACAGGTGTACCTGGGAGTGTCAGGAGGTAACTGGGAGTGCCCAAGGCACCTGGGAGGCTGAGGAACCTGGGAGGTCTGAGGTACCTGGGAGTGTCAGAGGAGTACCTGGGAGGGCAAGAGGTGCACCTGAGTGTCAGAGGTGTACCTGGGAGTGTCAGAGGTGTACCTGGGAGTGTCAGAGGTGTACCTGGGAGTGTCAGAGGTACCTGGGAGTATCATTGGTGTACCTGGAAGGTCAGTGGTGTACCTGGAAGTGTCAGAGGTGTACCTGGGAGGAGTGTGTCATTGGTGTACCTGGGAGGTCAGAGGTGTAACAGGTAGTGTCAGAGGTGTACTTGGGAGTGTCACTGGTGTACCTGGGAGTGTCAGGGGTGCATGTGGAAGCATCAGGGTGTACCTGGAAGTCTCAGAGGTGTACCTGGGAGGTCAGAGGTGTACCTGGCAGTGTCAGAGGTGTTCCCTGAGAGTGTCAGAGGTGTACCTGGGAGTGTTAGAGGTGTACCTGGGAGTGTCAGAGGTGTACCTGGTAGCATCATTGGTGTACCTGGGAATGTCAGAGTTATACTTGGAGGATTGGTGCACCTGGGAGTGCCAGAGGTGTATCTGGAAGTGTCAGAGGTGTACTGGAAGTGTCAGGGGTGTACCTGGAAGTGTCAGGGCTGTACCTGAAGTGTCAGAGGTGCACTGGGAGTGTCAAGGTGTACCTGGGAGTGTCAGGAGGCATACCTGCATCAGAGGTGTACCTGGGAGTGTCAGAGGTGTACCTGGGAGTGTCAGAGGTGTGCCTGGGAGTGTCAGAGGTGTACCTGGTAGGTGCTGGTGGTGTACCTGGGAGTGTCAGAGTGGTACTTGGGAGTGTGATTGGTGTACTCGGGAGTGTCAGAGGTGTATCCGGAAGTGTCAAAGGTGTACCTGGAAGTGTCAGTGTACCTGAAGTGTCAGGGGGTGTACCTGGAAGTGCCAGAGGTGTACCTGGGAGTGCCTGAGGTACCTGGGATGTCAGAGGTGTACCTGGGAGGTCAGGGGTGTAACTGGGAGTGTCAGGGGTGTACCTGGAGTGTCATAGGTGTATCTGGTAGTGTCAGTGGTGTACCTGGGAGTGTCAGAGTTGTACTTGGGAGTGTGATTGGTGTACCTGGGAGTGTCAGAGGTGTATCCGAAGTGTCAGAGGTGTACCTGGGAGTATCAGAGGTACCTGGGAGTGTCAGGGGGTGTACCTGGGAGTGTCAGGGGTGTAACTGGGAGTGTCGGAGGTGTAACTGGGAGGTCAGTGGTGTACCTGGGAGTGTCAGAGGTACCTGGGAGTGTCAGAGTAGTACCTGGGAAGTCAGAGGTGTACTTGGGAGGCACAGGTGTACCTGGGAGTGTCAGAGTTGCACTGGGAGTGTGATTGGTGTACCTGGGAGGTCAGAGGTGCACTTGGGAGTGTACACAGGTGCACCTGGGAGTTACAGAGGTAACTGGGAGTGTGTGAGCTGTACCTGGAGGTCTGAAGGTACCCAGTTCGAGGTGTACCGCAGTGTCATGGTACCTGGGAGGTCAGGGTGAACCTGGGAGTGTCAGCGGTGTACCTGGGTGTCAGAGGCATTCCTGGGGAGTGTCGGGGGAGGTGTCTGGGAGGGGCCGGAGGAGGCCTGCAGCGCTCAGAGGGTACCTGGGGAGTGCCTGGGGAGGTGTACCTGGGGTGCTGGGTGGTGTAACTGGGAGTGGTCAGAGGGTTGTACTTGGGAGTGTGAGAGGCCTGGGAGTGTCAGAGGTGTATCTGGGAGTGTCAGGGGTGCACCTGTGACATCAGTGGCACCTGGGAGTGCTGGAGGTACCTGGGTGTGTCAGGTGTGACTGGGAGGTCGGAGGTGTAACTGGAGTGTCAGAGGTACCTGGGAGTGTCTGGTGTGTACCTGGGAGGCTGGGGGTGGTACCTGGAGTGCTGGGTGGGTGTACCTGGGGAAGTTCTGGAGGTGTACCTGTGGGAGTGTCAGGGGGAGACCTGGGAGGTTAGAGGTGCCTGAGAGTGTCAGAGGTGTACTGGGGGGGAGTGTCAGAGGTGAACCAGGGAGTGTCGAGAGAACCAGGAGGTCCAGGTGTACTTTGGAGCATCGGAGGTACTTGGGAGCATGAGAGAGGTGTGCTCTGGGAGTGTCAGAGCTGTACCAGTAGATCATTGGTGCACTGGAACAGAGGCCTCAAGTGTCAGAGGTACCTGGGAGTGTGAGAGGTGTACCTGGGAGTGTCAAAGGTACCTGGTGTGTGAGAAGGCACCTGGGAGTTTCAGAGGTGTACTGGGAGTGTTTGAGGTGTACCTGGGGAGTGTCGGAGGTGCCTGGAGGTTGAGGCACCTGAGTGCCAGGAGGTGCACCTGGAAGTGTTCGAGGTGTTACTGGGAGTGTTTGAGCGACCTGGGAGTAGCCTGGAGATGTATGGACAGGCTTGTCTGGAGGTGTACTGCTAGTGGCGTCATGTACCTGGGAGCGTTAGCGGTATACCTGGGAGTATCATTGGTACCTGGAAGTGTCGGGTACCTGAAGTGTCAGAGGTGTACCTGAGTGTGTTGGTGCACCTGGGAGTGTCAGAGAAACCCTGGAGAGCAAGTCAGGGGTGTACCTGGGAACCAGAGGTGTACCTGGGAGTGTCAGAGGTGTACCTGGTAGTATCATTGGTGTCTGGGAGTGTCGGAGGTGTATTCTGGAAGTTCAGAGGTGAACCAGGGAGTGTCTGGAGGTGTACCCGGGAGTATCGTTAGGCACGCTGGCGCTCGGAGGTGTCCTGGGAGTATCGGGAGGTGTACCTGAGTGTCAGAGGTGTACCTGGTAGTATCATTGGTGTACCTGGGAGGTCAGGAGGTGTATCTGAAGTGTCAGAGGTGTAGTGGGAGTATGAGACGTGTAACTGGGAGGTCAAAGGTGCACCTGGGTGTGAGAAGTGTAACCTGGGAGTGTCAGAGGTGCACCTGGGAGTGTCGGAGGTGCACCTTGAGTGTCAGGAGGTGTGCCTGGGAGTGCCTGGAGGCACACTTGGGAGTGTTTCAGGTGCACCTGGGAGGTTCTATGTTGGTAAGTGTCTGAGCTACCTGGGAGTGTCTGAGGTACCTGGGAGTGTCTGAGGCAAAACCTGGGAGTTCAGGGGAGAACCAGGGAGCAGAGGTGTACCTGAGAGTGTCAGAGGTGTACCTGGGAGTGTCAGAGGTACCTGGGAGTGTCAGAGGCACCTGGAAGTTGAGTGTGTACCTGAGTGTCTGGGTGTAACTGGGAGGTCAGAGGTGCACCAGGGACATCAGTGGTGCACCTGAGGTTGGGTTGAGGCACCTGGGAGGTCAGAGGCACCTGGAAGTGTCAGGTGTACCTGGCAGTGTCTGGGGTGTACCTGGAAGTGTCAGAGGCACCTGGGAGTGCTGAGGTGCCTGGGGAGCATGGAGGTGCCTGGAGTGTCTGAGCTGGACTGGAGCTGAGTGAACCAGAGTGTCTGAGGTAACTGATGTTGGGGTGCAACTGGAGTGTCAGTAGGTGTATCTGGTAGTGCTGGGGTGGTGTACCTGGGAGTGCCGGGTAGCCACTTTGGGAGTGTGATTGGTGCCTGGGAGGTCAGAGGTATCCGAAGTGTCAGGAGGTGTACCTGGGAGCATCAGAGGTACCCAGAGGTCAGGTACCTGGGAGTGTCCGGGGTGTAACTGAGTGTCGGAGGTGTAATGAGAGGCCGTGGCATAGTACCTGAGTGTCAGAAAACTGGGAGGTCAGAGGCGTCTGGGAGTGCTGGAGAGTGGGGTCCTGGGAGTCAGTGGTGTACCTGGGAGGTCAGAGTTGTACTTGGGAGTGTGATCTGTGGCCTGGAGTGCTGAGGTGTACTCTGAGGTCTCAGTTGCACCTGGAGTTTTAGAGGTAACTGGGAGAGCAGGTGAGCTGTACCTGGGAGGTTCGAAGTGTACCTGGCAGTGTCTGAGGTACCTGGCAGTGTCAGCGTGTACCTGGGAGTGTCAGGGGTGTACCTGGGAGTGTCAGTGAAAACTTGAGGTGGGTACCTGAGAAAATGAGGTGTTCCTGGAGTGGCCGGAGGAGCACCTGCGTCAAAGGAGTACCTGGGGAGGTCAGAGGTGACCTGGGAGGTCAGTGGCGACCTGGGAGGTCAGAATTGTACTTGGGAGTGTGATTATGTACCTGGGAGTGTCAGAGGTGTTCTCGAAGTGTCAGAGGTGTACCTGAGCATCAGAGGTGCACCTGGGAGTGTCATGGTGTAACTGGGAGTGTCAGGTGTAACTGGAGCAGGTCGGAGGTGTAACTGGGAGGTCAGGAGGTGTACCTGGGAGGCCAGAGTACCTGGGAGTGTCAGAGCAGTACCTGGAGTGTCTGAGGTGTACCCAAGGAGTGTCAGAGGTGTACCTGGGAGGTCAGGGGGTACCTGGGAGGTCAGCGGTGTACCTGGGAGTGTCATGGTGTACCTGGGAGTATCATTGGTGTACTGAAGTGCTCAGTTGTACCTGGAAGTGTCAGGTAATTTGAGTGTGTCATTGGTGTACCTGGGAGTGTCAGAGGTAACAGGTAGTCAGAGGTGTACCTGGGAGTGTCACGCAGGCACCTGGGAGTGTCAGGGTACCTGAAGTGTCAGGGGTGTACCTGGAAGTCTCAGAGGTACCTGGGAGTGTCAGAGGTGTACCTGGCAGCACAGAGGTGTTCTGAGAGGTCAGGTGTACTGGGAGTGTCAGGAGGTGTACCTGGAGGTTGGAGGTGTACCAGAAATTGGTGTACCTGGGAGGTCAGAGTTGTACTTGGGAGGTGATTGGTGTACCTGGGAGTGTCAGAGGTGTATTCAAAGTGTCAGAGGTGTACTTGAAGTGTCGGGTGTACCTGGAAGTGTCAGGTACCTGAAGTGTCAGAGGTGTACCTGGGAGTGTCAGAGGTGTACCTGGAGTGTCAGAGGTGCCTGGGAGGTTGGGAGGTGTACCTGGTAGTGTCAGGGTACTGGAGGTCAGAGTTGGTACTTGGGAGTGTGATTGGTGTACCCTGAGCCAGAGGTGTATCCGGAAGTGTCAGAGGTGTATCCTGGAAGTGTCAGGGGTGTACCTGGAAGTGTCAGGGTGTACCTGGAAGCGTCATGGGTGTCCTGGGAGTGCCTGAGGTGTACCTGGGATTGTCAGAGGTGTACCTGGGGAGTGTCAGGGGTAACTGGGAGGTCAGGGTACCTGGAGTGTCATAGGTATCTGGTAGTGTCAGTGGTGTACCTGAGTGTCAGGAGTTGCACTTGGGAGGTGATTGTGCACCTGGGAGGTCAGAGGTGTATCCGGAAGTGTCAGAGGTGTACCTGGGAGTATCAGAGGTGTACCTGGGAGGTTTGGGGTACCTGGGAGTGTCAGGGGTAACTGGGAGGTCGGGAAACTGGGAGTGTCAGGTGGTACCTGGGAGTGTCAGGAGGTGTACCTGGGAGTGTCAGGAGGCACCTGGGAGTGTCAGAGGTGTACCTGGGAGTGTCAGGTGGTGCACCTGGGAGGTCAGAGTTAGCCTTGGGAGTGGGATTGGTGTACCTGGGAGTGTCACAGGTGCACTTGGGAGGTCACAGTGCACCCTCGGGAGTTATGTAGAGGTGTAACTGGGAGGTGAGCTGCACCTGGGAGTGTCAAGGTACCTGGCAGTTGAGGTACCTGGCAGTGTTGGGCAGGCCTGGGAGTGCCAGGGGTGAACTGAGTCAGGTGTACCTGGGTGTCAGAGGCATACCTGGGAGGTCAGAGGTGTTCCTGGGAGGCCGGAGGAGCACTCAAGGTCAGCGAGTACCTGGGAGGTCAGGAGGTGCACCTGGGTGCTGGGGTGGTACCTGGGAGTGTCAGAGTTGTACTTGGGAGTGTGATTGGTGCACCTGGGAGGTCAGAGGTGTCCCTGAAGTGTCAGAGGTGTACCTGGGAGCATCAGAGGTACCTGGGAGGTCATGGTGTACCTGGGAGTGTCAGGGTGAACCGGGAGTGTGGAGGTAACTGGGGTGTCAGGAGGTGTACCTGGGAGTGTCAGGAGGTACCTGGGAGTGGTCAGAGTAGTACCTGGGAGGTCAGAGGTACCTGGGAGTGTCTGAGGTGTACCTGGGAGTGTCAGGGGAGACCAAGGGAGTGTTAGGAGGTACCTGCGAGTGTCAGAGGTGTACCAAGGAGTGTCAGAGGTGAACCAGGGAGTGTCAGAGGTGAACCAGGAGGTCTGAGGTGTACTTGGAGTATGGGAGGTGTACTTGGGAGTATGAGAGGCCTGGGAGTGTCAGAGCTGTACCTGGTGGTATCATTGGTGTACCTGGGAGTATGTGAGGGGATCTGAAGTGTCAGAGGTACCTGGGAGTATGAGAGTGTACCTGGGAGGCCAAGGTGTACCTGGGTGTGTGGAGAAGTGCACCTGGGAGTTTCAGAGGTGACCTGGGAGGTCGGAGGTGTACCTGGGAGTGTCGGAGGTGTGCCTGGGAGTGTCAGAGGTGCACTTGGGAGTCAGCAGATGCACCTGGGAGTGTCTGGTGTTACTGGGAGTGTCTCGGAGCTTTACCTGGGAGTGTCTGGAGATGTACTGACAGTGTCTGGAGGTGTACCTGGCAGGTCAGGGTGTACCTGGGAGCGTCAGTGGGGAAGCTGGGAGCATTGGTGTACCTGGAAGTGTCAGGTACCTGGAAGGTTGGGAGGTACCTGGAGTGCATCATTGGTGTACCTGGGAGTGTCAGGAGGTGTTCCTTGAGAGTGTCAGGGGTGTACCTGGAGTGTCAGAGGTATCTGAAGTGTGGGAGGTGTACCTGGGAGTATGGAGGTGTACCTGGGAGAGTCATGTACTGGGTGTGTGGAGAAGTAACTGGGAGTGTCAGAGGTGTACATGGGAGGCTGGAGGTACCTGGGAGGTCAGAGGTGTGCCTGGGAGTGTCAGAGGCACACTTGGGAGTGTCACAGGCACCTGGGAGTGTTCGAGGTGTTACTGGGAGTGTTCAGCTTACTTGGGAGTGTCTGAGGTGTACCTGGGAGTGTCTGAGGTGTACCTGGGAGTGTCAGGGGTGAACCTGGGAGTGTGGAGGTACTGAGAGTGTCAGAGGTGTACCTGGGAGCCAGAGGTGTACCTGGGAGTGTCAGGAAAGCCTGGAAGTGTCGAGGTGTGTACCTGGGAGTGTCAGTGGTGTACCTGGGAGGTCAGAGGTGTACCAGGAGAGTCAGTGGTGTACCTGGGAGTGTCAGCTGGTGTACCTGGGAGTGTCAGAGGTACCTGGAAGTGTCAGGACCTGGGAAGTGTGTCAGGGGTGCACGGAAGTGCTTGGGGAGGTGTACCTGGGAGTGCTGAGGTGTACCTGGGAGTATTTGAGGTGTACCTGGGAGTGTTTGAGCTGTACCTGGGAGTTTGAGGTGACCTGGTAGTGTCTGAGGTGTACCTGGCAGTGTCTGAGGTGTACCTGGGAGGTGAGCGGTGTACCTGGGAGTGTCAGAGGTGTACCTGGGAGGTCAGAGGTGTTCTGGGAGGTTTGGATGAGTACCTGGGAGCGTTAAAGGAGTACCTGGGAGTGTCAGAGGTGTACCTGGGAGTGTCAGAGGTACCTGGGAGAGTTCGAGGTACCTGGGAGTGTCTTAGGTCTACCTGGGAAGTGTCTGAGGTGTACCATGGAATGTCAGAGGTGTATCTTGCAGTCATGCAGGTACCTGGGAGTGTCAGTGGTGTACCTGGGAGTATCAGGAGACATCCCTAGGCATCAGAGGTACCTGGGAGGTCAGAGGTGTACCTGGGAGGCTGTGAGGTGCCTGGGAGTGTCGGAGGTGTACCTGGTAGTGTCAGTGGTACCTGGGAGGTCAGAGTTGTACTTTGGGAGGTGATTGGTGTACCTCGGAGTGTCAGAGGTGTATCTGGAAGTGTCAGAGTGTGTACCTTGGAAGTGTCAAGGGTACCTGGAGTGTCAGGGGTGTACCTGGGAGTGTCAGAGGTGTACCTGGGAGGTTGGAGGTGTACCTGGAGTGTTCGAGGTACCTGGGAGCGTCAGGGGAGGAACCAGGGAGTGTAAGGTGTACCTGAGAGTGTCAGGTGTACCTTGGGAGTGTCAGAGGTGTACCTGGGAGGTCAGAGGTGTACTGGGAGTGTCAGAGGTGTACCTGGGAGGTCGTTGATGTACTTGGAGTGTCAGGAGGTACCAGGAGTATCAGGGTGGCAGGTACCTGGGAGTGTCGCTGGTGTACCTGGGAGTGTCAGAGGTACCTGGAAGTCAGGGGTGTACCTGGAAGTGTCAGGTGTACCTGAAGTGTCAGAGGTGTACCTGGGGTGCCTGAGGTGTACCTGGGAGTATTGAGGTGTACCTGGGAGTGTCTGAGTTGCAACTTTGGAGCCGGAGGTGTACCTGGTAGTGTCTGAGGTGTACCTGGGAGTGTCAGAGGTACCTGGGGAGTTGTCAGAGGTGGGTACCTGGGAGTGTCAGGGGTGTACCTGGGAGTGCAGAGGTACCTGGGAAGCTCAGAGGTGTTCCTGGGAGTGTCATGAGGTACCTGGGAGCGTTAACGAGTACCTGGGAGGTCAGAGGTACCTGGGAGGCCGAGGCAATGGAGTGCCTGAGGTGTACCTGGGAGCAGTCCAGTCTACCTGGGAGTGTCAGGAGGTGTATCTGGAATGTCAGGAGGTGTGTACCTTGCAGTGTCAGCGGTGTACCTGGGAGGTTGTGGTACCTGGAGTGTCAGAGGTGTACTGGGAGTATCAGGAGGTGCACCAAGGGGTCAGAGGTGTACCTGGGAGTGTCTGAGGTGCCTGGGAGTGTCAGGGAGGTACCTGAGAAGTGTTGGAGTACCTGGAGTGTCAGAGTCAATGGGAGTGTGATTGGTGTACCTGGAGTGTCAGAGGTGTACCGAAGCAGTCAGAGGTGTACCTGGGAGTGTCAGGGGTGTACCTGGAAGTGTCAGAGGTACCTGGGAGTGTCAGGAGGTAGACCAGAGTGTCTGAGGTGTACCTGGGATCACGAGGTGTACCTGGGGAGTGTCAGGGTGCATCTGGGAGGTCAGGGGTGTACCATGTCAGGTGATCCAGGAGTAGTGGTGTACCTGGAGTGTCAGAGTTGTACCTGGGAGTGTGATTGTACCTGGGAGGTCAGTGGTGTATCTGGGAGTGTCAGAGGTGTACCTGGGAGGTCAGAGGTGTACCTGGGAGCAGGTGTACCTGGGAGTGTCAGTGTAACTGGAGCAATGGAGGTAACTGGGAGTTGCTGAATGGAGGCCTGGAGGTGTACCTGGGAGTGCAGAGAAAGTACCTGGGAGTGCCAGAGGTACCTGGGAGTGTCAGTGTGTACCTGGGAGTGTCAGAGGTGTACCTGGGAGTGATGGTGCACGGGAGTGTCAGAAGTGCCCTTGGGAGTGTCACAGGTGCACCTGGGAGTGCCTGGGAGGTTACTGGAGTGTCTGAGCTACCTGGGAGTGTCTGAGGTGCACAGAGAAGGTCTGAGGTGCACCTGGGAGTGTCAGGGTGTACCTGGGAGTGTCAGAGGTGTACCTGGAAGGTCATGGTGTACCTGGGTGTCAGGAGGTGTACCTGGGAGTGCCAGAGGCAGTGGGAGTGTCGGAGGAGTACCTGGAGCGTCAAAGAGGACCTGGGAGGCCAGAGGAGTACCTGGGAGGTCAGGGGAGGAGACCTGGGAGGGCAGAGGTGTACCTGGGAGTGTGATGGTGCACCTGGGAGTGTCAGAGGTGTACCTGGGAGTGTCAGAGGTGAACCTGGGAGTGTCAGAGGTGACCTGGGAGTGTCAGGGTGAACCAGGAGGTCAGTAACTGGGAGCAAGTCGGAGGTGTAACTGGAGCATCAGAGGTACCTGGGAGTGTCAGAGGTGCACCTGGGGAGTCAGGGTGTAACTGGGAGTGTCAGAGGTGTACCTGGTGAGTGTCAGAGGTGTACCTGGGAGTGTCAGGTGTACCTGGAGTAGTCAGAGGTGTACCTGGGAGTGCAAGGCGATTGGGAGTACACAGTGGCAGTGTCAAGGGTGTACCTGGGAAGGCAGGAGGTACCTGAGGTGTCAGTGGTGTACCTGGGAGTGTCAGAGGTGTAACTGGGAGTGCCAGAGGTGCACCTGGGAGCACAGAGGTGTACCTGGGAGGTTGGGTGTTCCTGAAGATCAGGGGTGTACCTGGAAGTGTCAGAGGTGTCCTGAGAGGTCAGGGGTGTACCTGGCAGTGCAGGAGGTGTACCTGAGGAGTGTCAGGGGTGGTACCTGGAGGTGTTAGGAGGTACCTGGAGTGTCAGAGGTGCAACTGGGAGTGATCAGGTGCACCTGAGTGTCAGAGTTGCACCTTGGGGAGGCATTGAAACTTGGGAGGTCTGAGGTGCACCTGGAAGTGTAAGAGGTGTACTTGGAGTGTCTGGGGTGGGTACCTGGAAGGTTGGTGGGTGTACCTGGGAGTGTCAGAGGTGTACTGGGAGTGTCAGGGGGTGGTGTACCTGGGAGTGCCAGGAGGTGTACTCAGGCCAGAGGCACCTGGAGGTCGGGAGGTGTACCTGGGAGGCCAGAGGTGTGCCTTGGAGGTCAGGAGGAGGCACCTGGTAGTGTCAGTGGTACCTGGGAGGTCAGAGTTGCACTTGGGAGGTGATTGGTGCACCTGGGAGGCTGGGAGAGGTGTATCCGGAAGTGTCAGGTACCTGGGAAAAATCAGAGGTGTACCTGGGAGTGTCAAGGGTGTACCTGGAGTGTCAAAACCTGGAGGTGGGGTAATGGGAGCGGTCAGAGGTACCTGGGAGTTGGTGAGGTGTACCTGGGAGTGTCAGGGAGTAGTACCTGAGAGTCAGGAGGCACTGGGAGGTCTGAGGTACCTGGGAGTGTCAGGGGGAGTGGCCTTGGGAATGTAAGAGGTGTACCTGGGAGGACAGGGGGCACCAGGGAGTGTCTGAGGTGTACCTGGGAGTATCGGAGGTAACTGGGAGTACCGGAGGTGTACCGGGAGGTCAGAGGTGTACCTGGTAGTATCACTGGAGTGATGTGTGTATCTGGAAGTGTCAAAGGTGAACCAGGGAGTGTCTGAGGTGTGCCTGCTAGTATCGGAGGTGTACCTGTGAGATCGGAGGTGTACCTGGGAGTGTCAGAGGTGTACCTGGGAGTGTCTGAGGCCTGGGAGTGTCTGAGGTGTACCTGGAAGTGTCTGAAGTGTACATGGAATGTCAGAGGTGTATCTTGCAGTGTCTGAGGTGTACCTGGGAGGCCAGAGGTGTACCTGGGAGGGTCAGAGGTGTACCTGGGAGTGGGGAGGTGTACCTGGGAGTGTCAGAGGTGTACCTGGGAGGCCAGAGGTGTACCTGGAAGTCGGGATGTGTACCTGGGAGTGTAAGAAGTGCATGGGAGTGTCGGAGATGTACTTGGGAGTGTCGGAGGTGTGCCTGGGAGTGTCAGAAGTGCACTTGGGAGTGTCACAGGTGCACCTGGGAGTGCCTGAGGTGTTACTGGGAATGTCTGAGCTACCTGGGAGTGTCTGAGATGGCACAGAGCAGTGTCTGAGGTGTACCTGGGAGGTGCAGGGTGTGACCTGGGAGGTCAGAGGAATGCCTGAGTGTCAGAGGTATACCTGGGCGCATCAGAGGTGTACCTGGGAGGCCGATAGTACCTGGGAGTGTCAGAGGTACCTGGGAGTGTCAGAGGGTGTACCTGGGAGTGTCATCGGTGTACCTGGGAGGTACCTGGGAGTGTCAGAGGTGTACTGGGAGCGTCAGAGGTATACCTGGGAGTGTCATGGTGTACCTGGGAGTGTCAGAGGTGTACCTGGGAGGTGTGGAGGAATACCCGGGAGTGTCAGAGGTATACCAGGGGTCAGAGGTGTACCTGGGAGTGTCAGGTACCTGGGAGTAGTCAGAGGCCTGGGAGGTCAGGAGGTACCTGGGAGTGTCAGAGGTGTTCCTGAGAGTGTCAGAGGTGTACCTGGGATTGTCAGTGGTGTACCTGGGAGTGTCATTGGTGTACCTGGGAGTGTCAGAGGTACCTGGAAGTGTCAGGGGTGTACCTGGAAGTGTCAGAGGTGTCACTGGGAGTGCCCCAGGTACCTGGGATTGTCAGGAGGTGTACCTGGGAGTCAGGGGTGTAACTGGGAGTGTCAGGGGTGTACCTGGGAGGACAGCGGTGTACCTGGGAGTGTCAGAGGTGTACCTGGGAGTGTCCTGAGGCACCTGGGAGTGTCTGAGGTGTACCTGAAGTGTCTGAGGCACATGGAATGTCAGAGGTGTATCTGCAGTGTCATGGTGTACCTGGGAGTAAGAGTGTACCTGGGAGTGTCAGAGGAATACCTGGGCGTAATAGAGGTGTACCTGGGAGTGTCAGGAGGTGCACCTGGGAGTGTCAGAGGTGTACCTGGGAGGTCAGAGGTGTACCTGGGAGTGTCAGAGGTTTACCTGGAAGTGTCAGAGGTACCTGGGATTGACTGAGGTGGACCTGGGAGTGTCAGGTACCTGGGGAGTGTCAGAGGTGTACCTGGGAGCGGTGTACGGGGAGTATCATTGGTGCACCTGGAAGTGTCAGGGTGCACCAGGAGGTCAGAGGTGTACCTAGGAGTGTCAGGAGGTGTTACCTGGGAGGTTCAGAGGTAGTGTACCTGGAGTCTGGATGTGTACCTGAGTAAGAGGGTGCACCTTTGGGTGTCAGAGGTGTACAGGAGTTAGAGGTGAACCAGGAGTGTCAGAGGTGAACCAGGGGAGTGTCTGAGGTACCTGAGTATCGGAGGTGTACCTGGGAGTATCGGAGGTGTGACCTGGGAGGTCAGAGGTGTACCTGGTAATGTGTTTGGTGTACCTGGGAGGTCAGAGGTGTATCTGAAGTGTCAGAGGTGTACTTTGGGAGTATCAGAGGTACCTGGGAGTGTCATTGGTGTACCTGGGAGTGTCAGAGGTGCCTGAGTACATTGACGTCTGAGGTCAGAGGCGCCAGGGGAGGTCAGAGGTGGGAGTGTTGTTGGGTACCTGGGAGGTCAGAGGTGTACCTGGAAGTGTCAGGAGTGTACCTGGAAGTGTCAGAGGTGTGACCTGGGATTGTTTGAGGTGTACCTGGGATTGTCAGAGGTGTACCTGGGAGTGTGTAACTGGGAGGTGTCAGGGGTGTACCTGGGGGGACAGCGGTACCTGGGAGTGTCAGAGGTACTCTGGGAGTGTCTGAGGTGTACCTGGGGTGTCTGAGGTGTACCTGGATGTCTGAGGTGTACATGAATATCAGAGGTGTATCTTGCAGTGTCATCGGTGTACCTGGGAGTGTCAAAGGTGTACCTGGGAGTGTCAGAGGAACACTGGGAGGTCAGAGGTATACCTGGGCGTATCAGAGGTGTACCTGGGAGGTTCAGAGGTGTACCTGGGAGTGTCGAGGTGTACCGGGAGTGGTCAGAGATGTACCTGGAGTGTCAGCGGTGCACCTGGAGTATCATTGGTGCCTGGAAGTGTCAGGTACCCAAGTGTCAGAGGTAACTGAGTGTGTCATTGGTACCTAGGAGTGGCGAGGTGTACCAGGGAGTGTCAGAGGTGTACCTGGGAGTGCTCTGGTGTACCTGGGAGGTCAGGGTGTACCTGGGAGTGTCAGGGGTGTAACTGGGAGGTCAGGGGTGTACCTGGGGAGGACAAGTGGTGTACCTTGATGTCAGAGGTGTACCTGGGAGTGTCTGAGGTACCTGGGAGTGCCTGAGGTACCTGGAAGTGTCTGAGGTACAGGAGTGTCAGAGGTATCTGGCAGTGGGCGTACTGGGAGGTCCATGTAACTGGAGTGTCAGAGGTGTACCTTGGATGTCGAGGTGTGTGGGAGTGTCAGAAGAATGGGAGTCACAGGTGCACCTGGGAGGTCTGAGGCGTACCTGGGAGTGTTCACGCCTGGAGGTCTGAGGTGGGTACCTGGCAGTGTCTGAGGTGTACAGTGAGGAGGTACCTGGAGGTCAGAGTAGTACCTGAGTGTCAGAGGTGTACCTGGAGTGTCAGAGGTGTACCTGGGAGAGTCAGACGTGTTCCTGGATGTCTGGGGAGGTGCACCTGAGGTCAGAGGTACCTGGAGTGTCAGGTGTACCTGAAGTGCAGAGGTGTACCTGGGAGTATCGGAGGTACCTGGGAGGCTGGGGTGGTACCTGTAGTGTCAGTGGTGTACCTGGAGTGTCAGAAGTTGTACTTGGAGAGTGATTGGACTGGGAGGTCAGAGGTATCCGGAAGTGTCAGAGGTGTACCTAGGGAGTGTCAGGAGTAGTACCAGGGAGTGTCAGAGGTGGGTGTCTGAGGTACCTGGGAGTGTCAGAGGGATCTGGGAGGCCGAGGTACCTGGGAGGTCAGAGGTGTACCTGGGAGTGTCAGAGTAGTACCAGGGGACAGATGGGATGTCTGAGGTGTACCTGGGAGTGTCAGGGGGAAACCAGGAGTGTAAGAGGTGTACCTGGGAGGCTGAGGAGGTGCACCAGGGAGGCTGGGGAGGTGAACCAGGGAGGTCAGAGGTGCCTGGGAGTGTCTGAGGTGTACCTGATGTCAGGGGAACCAGGAGTGTAAGAGGTGCACTGGGAGTGCCAGGAGGTGTACCAGGGAGTGTCAGAGGTGAACCAGGGAGGTCAGAGGTGAACCAGGAGTGTCTGAGGTACCTGGGAGTTCGGAGGTACCTGGGAGCAGGAGGTGTACCTGGGAGGCTGTGGAGGTGTACCTAGTATCATTGGTGTACCTGGGAGTGTCAGAGGTGTATCTGGAAGTATCAGAGGAACCAGGGAGTGTCTGAGGTTTACCTGCTAGTATCGGAGGTGTACCTGGGAGTATCGAAGGTGTACCTGGGAGTGTCAGAGGTGTACCTGGGAGTGCATTGGTGTACCTGGGAGGTCATTTGTGTGCCTGGGAGTCAGAGGTGTACCAGGAGTGTCAGTGGTGTACCTGGGAGGCCATGGTGTACCTGGGAGTGTCAAAGGTGTACCTGAAGGGTCAGGTACCTGGAAGTGTCAGGATGTACCTGAAGTGTCAGAGGTATACCTGGGAGTGCCTGAGGTGTACCTGGGATTGTCAGAGGTACCTGGGAGTGTCAGGGGTAACTGGGAGTGTCAGGGTGTACCTGGAGTGTCATAGGTGTATCTGGCAGTGTCAGCGGGTGTAACTGGGAGTGTCATGGCACCTGGGAGTGTCAGCGGTGTACCTGGGAGTGTCAGAGGTAGTGTACCTTGGAGTGTCGGATGTACCTGGAGTGTCAGAGGTGTACCTGGAAGTGTCAGAGGTGTACCTGGGATTGACTGAGGTGTACCTGGGAGGTCAGGGTGTACCTGGGAGTGTCAGAGGTACCTGGAGTGTCAGGGTGTACCTGGGAGTATCATTGGTGTACCTGAAGTGTCAGGGTGTACCTGGAAGTGTCAGAGGTGTACCTGAAGTGTCAGAGGTGTACCTGGGAGTGTCATTGGTGTACCTGGGAGTGTAAGAGGTGTACCTGGGAGTGTCAGTGGTGTACCAGGGAGTGTCAGAGGTGTACCTAGGAGTGTCAGAGGTTACCTGGGAGTGTCAGGAGGTGTAGTGTACCTTGAGTGTCGGATGTGTACTGGGAGTGTAAGAGGTGCACCTTTGGGTGTCAGAGGTGTACCAGGGAGTTAGAGGTGAACCAGGGAGTGTCAGAGGTGAACCAGGGAGTGTCTGAGGTGTACCTGGGAGTATCGGAGGTGTACCTGGGAGTATCGGAGGTGTGACCTGGGAGTGTCAGAGGTGTACCTGGTAATGTCATTGGTGTACCTGGGAGGTCAGAGGTATCTGGAAGTGTCAGAGGTGTACCTGGGAGTATCAGGTACCTGGGAGGTCATTGGTGTACCTGGAGTGTCAGAGGTGTACCTGAGTGTGTCATTGGTGTACCTGGGAGTGTCAGAGGTGTACCAGGGAGTGTCAGAGGTGTACCTGGGAGTGTCGTTGGTGTACCTGGGAGTGTCAGAGGTGTACCTGAAGTGTCAGGAGTGTACCTGAAGTGTCAGAGGTGTACCTGGGATTGTTTGAGGTGTACCTGGGATTGTCAGAGGTGTACCTGGGAGGTCGGGGTGTAACTGGGAGTGTCAGGGTGTACCTGGGGGTGACAGCGGTGTACCTGGGAGTGTCAGAGGTGTACCTGGGGAGTGTCTGAGGTGTACCTGGGAGTGTCTGGAGGTGTACCTGGAAGTGTTCGAGGTGTATGATGAATGTCAGAGGTGTATCTTGCAGTGTCATCGGTACCTGGGAGTGTCAAAGGTGTACCTGAGTGTCAGAGAATACCTGGGAGTGTCGAGGTATACCTGGGCGTATCAGAGGTGTACCTGGAGTGTCAGAGGTGTACCTGGGAGTGTCAGAGGTGCACCTGGGAGTGTCAGAGATGTACCTGGGAGTGTCAGCGGTGTACCTGGGAGTATCATTGGTGTACCTGGAAGTGTCAGGGGTGTACCTGGAAGTGTCAGAGGTGTAACTGAGTGTGTCAGTGGTTTACCTCGGGAGTCAGAGGTGTACCAGGAGTGTCAGAGGTGTACCTGGGAGTGTCATTGGTGTACCTGGGAGTGTCAGAGGGTACCTGGAGTGTCAGGGTGTAACTGGAGTGTCAGGGTGTACCTGGGAGTGACAGCGGTGTACCTTGGAGTGTCAGAGGTGTACCTGGGAGTGTCTGGAGGTCTGGGAGTGCCTGAGTAGTTGGAAGTGTCTGAGGTGTACATGGAGTGTCAGAGGTGTATCTGGCAGTGTCAGCGGTGTACCTGGGAGTGTCTCGCGGTGTAACTTGGAGTGTCAGAGGTGTACCTTGAGTGTCAGAGGTGTGCCTGGGAGTGTCAGAGGTGCACTTGGGAGTGTCACAGGTGCACCTGGGAGTGTCTGGAGGTGTACTCTGGAGTGTCTGAGCTGTGCCTGGGAGTGTCTGCTGAGGTGTACCTGGCAGTGTCTGAGGTGTACCTGGCAGTGTCAGAGGAGCACCTGGGAGTGTCAGAGTAGTACCTGCGAGTGTCAGAGGTGTACCTGGAGTGTCAGAGGTGTACCTGGGAGAGTCAGAGGTGTTCCCTGAGAGTGTCAGAAGTGTACCTGGGAGTGTCAGAGGTGTACCTGGAGTGTCAGAGGTGTACCTGGAAGTGTCAGAGGTGTACCTGGGAGTATCGGAGGTGTACCTGGGAGTGTCAGAGGTGTACCTGGTATGTCAGTGGTGTACCTGGGAGTGTTAGAGTTGCACTGGGAAAGTGATTGGTACCTGGGAGTGTCAGAGGTGTATCCGGAAGTGTCAGAGGTGTACCTGGGAGTGTCAGAGTAGTACCAGGGAGTGTCAGAGGTGTACCTGGGAGGTCTGAGGTACCTGGAGTGTCAGAGGTATCTGGGAGTGTCAGAGGTGTACCTGGGGAGGCCAGAGGTGTACCTGGGAGTGTCAGGAGTAGTACCAGGGAGTGTCAGGAGGTGTACCTGGGAGTGTCTGAGGTGTACCTGGGAGTGTCAGGGGGAAACCAGGGGAGTGTAAGAGGTGTACCTGGGAGGTCAGAGGTGTACCAGGAGTGTCAGAGAACCAGGAGGTCAGAGGTGAACCAGGAGTGTCTGGAGGTGTACCTGGGAGTATCGGAGGTGTACCTGGGAGTATAGGAGGTGTACCTGGGAGTGTCAGAGGTGTGCCTGGTAGTATCATTGGTGTACCTGGGAGTGTCAGAGGTGTATCTGAAGTATCAGAGGTGAACCAGGGAGTGTCTGAGGTTTACATGCTAGTATCGGAGGTGTACCTGGGAGTATCGAAGGTGTACCTGGGAGTGTCAGAGGTGTACCTGGGAGTGTCATTGGGTACCTGGGAGTGTCATTTGTGTACCTGGGAGTGTCAGAGGTGTACCAGAGTGTCAGTGGTGTACCTGGGAGTGTCATTGGTGTACCTGGGAGTGGAAAGGTGTACCTGGAAGGGTGGGGTGTACCTGGAAGTGTCAGGGATGTACCTGGAAGTGTCAGAGTGTACCTGGGAGTGCCTGAGGTGTACCTGGGATTGTCAGAGGTGTACCTGGGAGTGTCAGGGTTGTAACTGGGAGTGTCAGGGGTGTCCTGGAGTGTCATAGGTGTATCTGTGTCATTGGTGGAACTGAGTGTCAGCGGTGTGCCTGGGAGTGTCAGAGGTGTGCCTGGGAGTGTCAGAGGTACCTGGGAGTGTCAGAGGAGTACCTGGTAATGGGGTTTACCGGAATGTGAGGTTTACCTCAGGTGTCGAAGGTGGATCTGGGAGTGTTAGAGATGTAACTGGGAGTGTCAGCGGTACCTGGGGTGTCAGCGGTGTACCTGGGAGTGTCAGGCGGTGCCTGGGAGTGTCAGAGGTGTACCCCGAGTGTCAGCGGTGTACCTGGGAGGTGTCAGGGGTACCTGGGAGTGTCAGAGGTGTACCTGGGAGTGTCAGAGGTGTACTTGAGTGTCAGAGGTGCTCCTAAGAGTCAGAGGTGTACCTGGGATTGTCATTGGTGGCCTGGGAGTGTCAGAGGTGTACCAGAAGTGTCAGTGGTGTACCTGGGAGTGTCATTGGTGTACCTGGGAGTGTCAGGGGTGTACCAGAGGTGTCAGTGGTGTACCTGGGAGTGTCATTGGTGTACCTTGCAGTAGAGGTGTACCTGGAAGTGTCAGGGGTGTACCTGGAAGTGTCAGGGGTGTACCTGGAAGTGTCAGAGGTGTGCTGGAGTGTCAGAGGTGTACCTGGTAGTGTCAGAGGTTGTACCTGGGAGTGTCAGGGTTGTAGTTGTGAGTGTGATTGGTGTACCTGGAGTGTCAGAGGTGTATCCGGAAGTGTCAGAGGTGTACCTGGGTGTCCGAGGTACCTGGGAGTGTCTGGGGTGTACCTGGGGTGACAGCGGTGTACCTGGGAGTGTCAGAGGTGTACCTGGGAGTGTCTGAGGTGTACCTGGGAGTGTCAGAGGTGTGACCCGGGAGTGTCAGAGGTGTTCCTGAGAGTGTCAGAGGTGTACCTGGGATTGTCAGTGGTGTACCTGGGAGTGTCATTGGTGTACCTGGGAGTGCAAGGTGTACCTGGAGTGTCAGGGGTGTACCTGGAAGTGTCAGAGGTGTACCTGGGAGTGCCCCAGGTGTACCTGGGATTGTCAGAGGTGGCCTGGGAGTGTCAGGGGTGTAGCACTAGTGTCAGGGGTGTACCTGGGAGTGACAGCGGTGTACCTGGGAGTGTCAGAGGTGTACCTGGGAGTGTCTGAGGTGTACCTGGGAGTGTCTGAGGTGTACCTGGAAGTGTCTGAGGTGTACATGGGAATGTCAGGGAGTTATCTTGCAGTGTCATCGGTGTGCACAGGAGTGTAGGGGTGTACCTGGGAGTGTCAGAGGAATACCTGGGCGTGTGGAGGTGTACCTGGGGGGTGTCAGAGGTGCACCTGGGAGTGTCAGAGGTGTACCTGGAGTGTCAGAGGTGTACCTGGGAGTGTCAGAGGTGTACCTGAAAGTGTCAGAGGTGTACCTGGGATTGACTGAGGTGTACCTGGGAGTGTCAGAGGTGTACCTGGGAGTGTCAGAGGTGTACCTGGGAGTGTCAGCGGTGTACCTGGGAGTATCATTGGTGTACCTGGAAGTGTCAGGGGTGTACCTGGAAGTGTCAGAGGTGTACCTGGAAGTGTCAGAGGTGTACCTGGGAGTTCATTGGTGTACCTGGGAGTGTAAGAGGTGTACCTGGGAGTGTCAGTGGTGTACAGGGAGTGTCAGAGGTGTGCCTAGGAGTGTCGAGGTGTGCCTGGGAGTGTCAGAGGTGTAGTGTGACCTTGGGTGTCGGTGTGTGTACGAGTGTAAAGGGTGCCTTTGGGTGTCAGAGGTGTACCAGGGAGTGTTAGAGGTGAACCAGGGGAGTGTCAGAGGTGAACCAGGGGTGTCTGAGGTGTACCTGGGAGTATCGGAGGTGTACCTGGGAGTATGGAGGTGTACCTGGGGTGAGAGGTGTACCTGGTAATGTCATTGGTGTACCTGGGAGTGTCAGAGGTGTATCTGGAAGTGTCAGAGGTGTACCTGGGAGTATCAGAGGTGTACCTGGGGTGTCGTGGTGTCTGGGAGTGTCAGAGGTGTACCTGAGGTGTGTCATTGGTGTGCCTGGGGTATCAGAGGTGTACCAGGGAGTGTCAGAGGTGTACCTGGGGTGTCGTTGGTGTGCCTGGGGTGTGAGAGGTGTACCTGGAAGTGTCAGGGGTGTACCTGGAAGTGTCAGAGGTGTACCTGGGATTGTTTGAGGTGTACCTGGGATATCAGAGGGTGTACCTGGGAGTGTCAGGGGTGTAACTGGGAGTGTCAGGGGGTGTACCTGGGGGTGACAGCGGTGTACCTGGGAGTGTCAGAGGGTGTGCCGGAGTGTCTGAGGTGGCCCTGGGTGTCTGAGGTTGTACCTGGAAGTGTCTGAGGTGTACATGGAATGTCAGAGGTGTATTTTGCAGTGTCATCGGTGTGTACCAGTGTCAAAGGTGTACTTGGGAGTGTCAGAGAATACCTGGAGTGTCAGAGGTATACCTGGGCGTATCAGAGGTGTGACCTGGGAGTGTCAGGGGTGTACCTGGGAGTGTCAGAGGTGTACCTGGGAGTGTCAGAGATGTACCTGGGAGTATCAGCGGTGTACCTGGGGTATCATTGGTGTACCTGGAAGTGTCAGGGGTGTACCTGGAAGTGTCAGAGGTGTAACTGAGTGTGTCATTGGTTTTACCTAGGAGTGTCAGAGGTGTACCAGGGAGTGTCAGAGGTGTACCTGGGAGTGTCATTGGTGTACCTGGGTTGTCAGAGGTGTACCTGGAGTGTCAGGGTGTACCTGGAAGTGTCAGGGGTGTACCTGGGGTGCCCCAGGTGTACCTGGGATTGTCTGAGGTGTACCTGGGAGTGTCAGGGGTGTAACTGGGAGTGTCAGGGGTGTACCTGGGAGTGACAGCGGTGCATCTGGGAGTGTCAGAGGGTACCTGGGAGTGTCTGAGGTGTACCTGGGAGTGCCTGAGGTGTACCTGGAAGTGTCTGGGGTGTACATGGAGTGTGAGGTGTATCTGGCAGTGTCAGCGGTGTACCTGGGGTGTCACGTGGCCTTGGAGTGTCAGAGGTGCCTGCCAGGTGTCAGAGGTGTGCCTGGGAGTGTCAGAGGTGCACTTGGGAGTGTCACAGGTGCACGCAGGGTGTCTGAGGTGTACCTGGAGTGTCTGAGCTGTACACTGGAGTGTCTGAGGTGTGCACCTGGTATGTCTGAGGTGTACAGCTCGAGAGGAGGTACCTGGGAGTGTCACGGGTGCAGGAATGTCAGAGGTTTTCCTGGGAGTGTCAGAGGTGTACCTGGGAGTGTCAGAGATGTACCTGGGAGTGTCTGAGAGGTGTACCTGGGAGTTTCTGAGGTGTCCTGGGAGTGTCTGAGGTGTGACCTGGGAGTGTCAGGATGGCCTGCGAGTGTCAGAGGGGTGTACCTGGGAGTGTCAGAGGTGCTGGGGAGAGTCAGGGGTGTTCCAGAGTGTCAGAGTGGCCTGACAGATGTGCACTGGGAGTGTCAGAGGTGGCTGGAAGTGTCAGAGGTGTACCTGGGTGTCATTGGTGTACCTGGGAGTGTCAGAGGTGTATCTGGAAGTGTCAGAGGGTGTACCTGAGTGTGTCATTGGGTGTACCTGGGAGTATCAGAGGTGTACCAGGGAGTGTCAGAGGTGTACCTGGGAGTGTCGTTGGTGTGCCTGGGAGTGTCAGAGGTGTACCTGGACGTGTCAGGGGTGTGACCTGGAAGTGTCAGAGGTGTACCTGGGATTGTTTGAGGTGTACCTGGGATTGTCAGAGGTGTACCTGGGAGTGTCAGGGGTGTAACTGGGAGTGTCAGGGGTGTACCTGGGGGTGACAGCGGTGTGCCTGGGAGTGTCAGAGGTGTACCTGGGAGTGTCTGGGGTGTACCTGGGAGTGTCTGAGGTGTACCTGGAAGTGTCTGAGGTGTACATGGAATGTCAGAGGTGTATCTTGCAGTGTCATCGGTGTACCTGGGAGTGTCAAGGTGGCACTTGGGAGTGTCAGAGGAATACCTGGGAGTGTCAGAGGTATACCTGGGCGTATCAGAGGTGTACCTGGGAGTGTCAGAGGTGTACCTGGGAGTGTCAGAGGTGTACCTGGGAGTGTCAGAGATGTACCTGGTGTCAGCGGTGTACCTGGGAGTATCATTGGTGTACCTGGAAGTGTCAGGGGTGTGCCTGGAAGTGTCAGCGGTGTAACTGAGTTGTCATTGGTTTGCCTATGAGTGTCAGAGGTGTACCAGGGAGTGTCAGAGGTGTACCTTGTCATTGGTGGCCTGGGAGTGTCAGAGGTGTGACTGGGGAGTGTCAGGGGTGTAACTGGGAGTTTCAGGGTGTACTCTGGGAGTGACAGCAGTGTACCTTGGAGTGTCAGAGGTGTACCTGGGAGTGTTTGAGGTGGCCTGGGAGTGTCTGAGTGTGCCTAGAGAGTGTCTGAGGGTGTACATGGAATGTCAGAGGTGTATCTTGCAGTGTCATCGAGGTGTACCTGGGAGTGTCAGAGGTGTACCTGGGAGTGTCAGAGGTGTTCCTGAGAGTGTCAGAGGTGTACCTGGTTGTCAGTGGTGTACCTGGGAGTGTCATTTGTACCTGGGTTGTCAGAGGTGTACCTGGAAGTGTCCAGGGGTGTACCTGGAAGTGTCAGGGGTTGTGCCGGAGTGCCCAGGTGTACCAGGGATTGTCAAGGTGTACCTGGGGAGTGTCAGGGGTAACTGGGAGTGTCAGGGGTGTACCCGGGAGTGACAACGGTGCATCTGGGAGTGTCAGAGGTGTACCTGGGAGTGTCTGAGGGTGTGCCTGGGAGTGCCTGAGGTGTGCCAAGTGTCTGAGGGTGTGCATGGGTGTCCAGAGGTGTATCTGGCAGTGTCAGCGTGTGTACCTGGAGTGTCCGCGGTGTGCCTTGGAGTGTCAGGGGTGTGCCTTGGAGGTGTCAGGGTGCCTGGGAGTGTCAGAGGTGCACTTGGAGTGTCACAGGTGCACCTGGGTGTCTGAGGTGTGCCTGGAGTGTGCTGGCTGTACCTGAGTGTCCGAGGTGTCACGGGAGTTGTCTGAGGTGTACCTGGCAGTGTTCAGAGGCCTGGGAGTGTCACGGGTGTGCAGGAATGTCAGAGGTTTACCTGGGAGTGTCAGAGGTGTACCTGGGGAGTGTCAGAGAGTATGCCTGGGCGTGTCTGAGGGGTGGCCGGGGAGTGTCTGAGGTGTGCCTGGTGTGTGCAGGTTGTGCCTGGAGTGTCAGAGTAGTACCTGCAGTGTCAGAGGTGTACCTGGGAGTGTCAGAGGTGGCTCTGGAGAGTCAGAGGTTGTTCCTGAGAGTGTCAGAGGTGTACCTGGGAGTGTCGAGGCCTGGAGGTGTCAGAGGTGGAAGAGGTGTACCTGGGAGTATCGGAGGTGTACCTGGGAGTGTCAGAGAGGTGTGCCTGGTAGTGTCAGTGGTGTGCCTGGGGTGTCAGGGTTGTACTTGGGAGAGTGATTGGTGTGCCTGGGAGTGTGTCAGAGGTGTATCCGGAGGTGTCAGAGGTGTACCTGGGGTGTCAGGTGGTACCAGGGAGTGTCAGAGGTGTACGCTGGTGTCTGGGGTGTGCAGGAGTGTCAGAGGTGTATCTGGGAGTGTCAGAGGTGTACCTGGGGTGTCAGAGGTGTACCTGGGAGTGTCGAAGTAGTACCAGGGAGTGTCAGAGGTGTACCTGGGGTGTCTGGGGTGTGCCTGGGAGTGTCAGGAGGAACAGGAGTGTCATTGGTGTACCTTGCAGTGGGAGAGGTGTACCTGGGGCAGGGGTGTGCCTGGAAGTGTCAGGGGTGTACCTGGAAGTGTCAGAGGTGTACCTGGGAGTGTCAGGGTGTACCTGGTAGTTTCAGAGGTGTGCCTGGGAGTGTCAGAGTTGTAGTTGGGAGTGTGATTGGTGTAACTGGGAGTGTCAGGGTGTATCGAAGTGTCAGAGGTGTACCTGGGGTATCAGGTGTACCTGGGAGTGTCAGGGTGTACCTGGGAGTGTCAGGGGTGTAACTGGGGTGTCTGAGGTGTAACAGGGAGTGTCAGAGGTGTACCTGGGAGTGTCAGCTGGTGTACCTGGGAATGTCAGGGGTTTACCTAGTGTCAGAGGTGTACCTGGGAATTGTCGAGATGTACTTGGGAGTGTCTGGGGTGTGCTGGGATTGTCTGAGGGTGTTCCTGGGAGTGTGCTAGGTTGTACCTGGGAGTGTCAGGTAGTACCTGCCAGTGTCAGAGGTGTACCTGGGGTGTCAGAGGTGTACCTGGGAGTGTCCGAGGAGCACCGGAGTGTCAGAGGAGTACCTAGGAGTGTCAGGGGTGTACCTGGGAATGCCAGAGGTTTACCTGAGGTGTGGGGTACCTTGGGTGTCGGATGTGTCCTGGGAGTGTAAGGGGTGCAGGGGTGTCAGGGGTGTACCAGGGGAGTGTTAGAGGTGAACCAGGGAGTGTCGGGGTGAACCAAGGGTGTCTGAGGTGTACCTGGGAATTGTCGGAGGTGTAACTGGGAGTATCAGGTGTACCTGGGTGTCAGAGGTGTACCTGGGGGTGTCATTGGTGTACCTGGGAGTGTCAGAGATGTATCTGGAAGTGTCAGAGGTGTACCTGGGAGTATCAGAGGTACCTGGGGGTGTCATTTGTGTACCTGGGAGTGTCAGAGGTGTACCTGGAAGTGTCAGGGGTGTACCTGGAAGTGTCAGAGGTGTACGTGGGATTGTCTGAGGTGAACCGGATTGTCAGGGGTGTACCTGGGAGTGTCAGGGGTGTAACTGGAGTGTCAGGGTGTACCTGGGAGTGACAGCGGTGTGCCTGGGGAGTGTCAGAGGTGTACCTGGGAGTGTCTGAGGTGTACCTGGGAGTGTCTGAGGGGTGTACCTGGAAGTGTCTGAGGTGTCATGGAATGTCAGAGGTGTATCTTGCAGTGTCATCGGTGTACCTGGGGTAGAAATTGTACCAAAGTGTCAGAGGAATATCAGTGTCAGAGGTATACCTGGGCGTATCAAGTAGCCTGGGAGTGTCAGAATGCACCTGGGAGTGTCAGAGGTGTACCTAGTGTCAGAGGTGTACCTGGGAGTGTCAGGAGTGTTCCTAAGAGTGTCAGAGGTGCTGGGATTGTCAGGGTGTGCACGAGGGTGTCAGAGGTGTACTGGAAGTGTCAGAGGTGTACCTGGGAGTGCATTGGTGTACCTAGGAGTGTCAGAGGTGTACCAGGGAGTGTCAGTGGTGTACCTGGGAGTGTCATTGGTGTACCTGGGAGTGTCAGAGGTGTACCTGAAAGTGTCAGGGGTGCACCTGGAAGTGTCAGGCGTGTACCTGGAAGTGTCAGAGGTGTACCTGGGAGTGTCAGAGGTGTACCTGGTAGTGTCAGAGGTGTACCTGGGAGTGTCAGAGTTGTACTTGGGAGTGTGATTGGTGTACCTGGGAGTGTCAGACGTGTATCCGGAAGTGTCAGAGGTGTACCTGGGAGTGTCAGAGGTGTACCTGGGAGTGTCTGAAGTGTACCTGGCAGTGTCTGAGGTTGTACCTTGAAGTGTCAGAGGTACGTGGGAGTGTCAGGGGTGTACCTGGGAATGTCAGAGGTTTACCTGGGAGTGTCAGAGGTGTACCTGGGAGTGTCAGAGGTGTACCTGGGAGTGTCAGGAGGTGTACCTGGAAGTGTCAGAGGTGTACCGGGTGTCATTTGTGTACCTGGGAGTGTCAGAGGTGTACCAGGAGTGTCAGTGGTGTACATGGGAGTGTCATTGGTGTACCTGGGAGTGTCAGAGGTGTACCAAGTGTCAGGGGTGTACCTGGAAGTGTCAGGGGTGTACCTGGAAGTGTCAGAGGTGTACCTGGGAGTGCCTGAGGTGTAGCTGGGATTGTCAGAGGTGTACCTGGGAGTGTCAGGGTGTAACTGGGAGTGTCAGGGTGGTACCTAAGTGTCAGAGGTATGCCTGGGCGTATCAAGAGGTGTACCTGGGAGTGTCAGAGGTGTCTGGGAGTGCAAGAGGGTGCACTGGAGTGTCAGAGGTGTACCTGGGAGTGTCAGAGGTGTTCCTGAGGTGTCAGGGGTGGACCTGGTTGTCAGTGTGGTACCTGGGAGTGTCATTGGTGTACCTGGGAGTGTCAGAGGTGTACCTGGAAGTGTCGGGTGTACCTAGAAGTGTCAGAGGTGTGCCTGGGAGTGCCCCAGGTGTGCCTGGGATTATCGAGGTGTGCCTGGGAGTGTCAGGGGTGTGGCTAGGGAGTGTGGGGGGTGTGCCTGGGAGTGACAGTGTACCTGGGAGTGTCAGAGAATTGTACCTGGGGTGTCTGAGGTGTACCTGGGAGTGTCTGGGGAAGTGTGTGCATGGAGTGTCTGAGGTGTACATGGGTGTCAGAGGTATATCTTGCAGCGTCATCGGTGTGCCTGGGGTGTCAAGGTGTACCTGGGAGTGTCAGAGGGGCTAGGGTGGTAGAGTATGCCTGGGCGTATCCAGAGTGTACACAGGGGAGTGTCAGAGGTGTGCCTGGGGTGTCAGAGGAATACCTCGGGTGTCAGAGAGGTATGCCTGGGCATTATCAGAGGTGTGCCTGGGGAGAGTCAGGGGTGCACCTGGGAGTGTCAGAGGTGTACCTGGGGTGTGAGAGGTGTACCTGGGGAGTGTCAGCCGGAGTGTGCCTGGGGATATCATTAGTGTACCTGGAAGTGTCAGGGTGTACCTGGAAGTGTCAAGTGTAACTAGGTGTGTCATTGGTTTGCCTGGGAGTGTAAGAAGGTGTATGCCTGGGAGTGTCAGGAAGGAATGCCTCCAGGTGTCAGAGGTATACCTGGGCGTATGGGGAGGTGTGCCTGGGAGAGTCAGAGAGGTGCACCTGGGGAATGTCAGAAAGTGTGCCTGGGGAGGGTGTCAGAAGAGGTGTACTAGGAGTGTCAGGGGTGGTGTTCTAAGAGTGTCGGAGAGATTGTACCTGGGATTGTCAGGGAATTGTGCCTGGGAGTGTCAGAGGTGTGCCTGGAGTGTCTGAGGTGTACATGGGATGTCAGAGTGTATCTTGCAGTGTCATCAATTGGCCTGGGAGTGTAAGAAATGTGCCTGGGAAGTGTCAGAGGTGTACCTGGGGTATCAGAAGTGAACCTGGGGAGTGTCAGGGTGTGCCTGGGAATGTCAGACGTTTACTGTCCTGGGAGTATCAGAGGTGTGCACTGAGTGTCGGATGTGTGCCTGGGGGTGTAAGAGGTGCACCTTTGGGTGTCAGAAGTGTGCCAGGGAGTGTTGAGGGTGAACCGAAGTGTCAGAGGTGAACCAGGGAGTGTCTGAGGGTGTACCTGGGAGTATCGGAGGTGTGCCTGGGAGGTATCGGAGGTGTACCTGGGAGTGTCAGAGGTGTTCCTGGGTAGTGTCTTGGTGTGGGGAGTGTCAGAGGTGTATCTGGAAGTGTCAGGGTGTACCTGGGAGTATCAGAGGTGTACCTGGGAGTGTCATTGGTGTGCCTGGGGTGTCAGAGGGTGTGCCTGGGTGTGTCATTGGTGTACCTGGGAGTGTCAGAGGTGTACCAGGGAGTGTCAGAGGTGTGCCTGGGGTGTCGTTGGGTGTGCCTGGGAGTGTCAGAGGTGTGCCTGGAAGTGTCAGGGGTGTACCTGGAAGTGTCAGAGGTGTACCTGGGATTGTTTGAGGTGTGCCTGGGATTGTCAGAGGTGTGCCTGGGAGTTATCAGGGGTGTAACTGGGAGTGTCAGGGGTGTACCTGGGGGTGACAGCGGTGTGCCTGGGAGTGTCAGAGGTGTGCCTGGGAGTGTCTGGGAGGTGTACTGGGGTGTCTGAGGTGTACCTGGAGTGTCTGAGGTGTACATGGAATGTCAGAGGTGTATCTTGCAGTGTCATCAGTGTACCTGGGAGTGTCAAGGTGTACCTGGGGTGTCAGAGGAATGCCTGGGAGTGTCAGAGGTATGCCTGGGCGTATCAGAGGTGTACCTGGGAGTGTCAGAGGTGTGCCTGGGGAGTGTCAGAGGTGTGCCTGGGAGTGTCAGGTGTGCCTGGGGTGTCGCAGTGTACCTGGGAGTATCATTGGTGTACCTGGAAGTGTCAGGGGTGTGCCTGGAAGTGTCAGAGGTGTAACTGGGTGTGTCATTGGTTTACCTGGGGTGTCAGAGGTGTACCAGGGAGTGTCAGAGTGTACCTGGGGTGTCATTGGTGTACCTGGGAGTGTCAGAGGTGTACCTGGGAGTGTCAGGGGTAAATGGGAGTGTCAGGGGTGTACCTGGGAGTGACAGCGGTGTGCCTTGGAGTGTCAGGGTGTGCCTGGGAGTGTTTGAGGTGTACCTGGGTGTCTGAGGGTGTGCCTGGAAGTGTCTGGGGTGTACATGGAATGTCAGAGGTGTATCTTGCAGTGTCATCGGTGTACCTGGAGTGTCAGAGGTGTACCTCAGGGTGTCAGAGGTGTTCCTGGGAGTGTCAGAGGTGTACCTGGGATTGTCAGTGGTGTACCTGGGTGTCGTTTGGTGTGCCTGGGGAGTGTCAGAGGTGTGTACCTGGAAGTGTCAGGGGTGTGCCTGGGGAGTGCCCCAGGTGTACCTGGGATTGTCAGAGGTGTACCTGGGAGTGTGGGGTGTGCTGGGGTGTCAGGGGTGTACCTGGGGTGACAACGGTGCATCTGGGAGTGTCAGAGGTGTACCTGGGAGTGTCTGAGGTGTGCCTGGGAGTGGGGTGTGCCAAGTGTCTGAGGTGTACAGGGGTGTCAGAGGTGTATCTGGCAGTGTGTGGTGTACCTGGGGTGTCGCGGTGTGCCTTGGAGTGTCAGAGGTGTACCTTGGGTGTCAGAGGTGTGCCTGGGAGTGCAGGTTGCAATTGGGTGTCACAGGTGCCTGGGGAGTGTCAGAGGTGTGCCTGGGAGTGTCGTTGGTGTACCTGGGAGTGTCAGAGGTGTACCAGGGGTGTCAGAGGTGTGCCTGGGAGTGTCGTTGGTGTGCAGTGTCAGAGGTGTACCTGGAAGTGTCAGGGGTGTACCTGGAAGTGTCAGAGGTGTACCTGGGATTGTTTGGGGTGTACCTGGGTTGTCAGAGGTGTACCTGGAGTGTCAGGGGGTGCTAGGGTGTGTCAGGGGTGCCTGGGGTGACAGCGGTGTGCCTGGGAGTGTCAGAGGTGGCACCTGGGGTGTCTGAGGTGTACCTGGGAGTGTCTGAGGTGTGTCCTGGAAGTGTCTGAGGTGTACATGGAATGTCAGAGGTGTATCTTGCAGTGTCATCGGTGTACCTGGGAGTGTCAAGGTGTACCTGGGGTGTCAGAGGAATACCTGGGGTGTCAGAGGTATACCTGGGCGTATCAGAGGTGTACCTGGGAGTGTCAGAGGTGTACCTGGGAGTGTCAGAGGTGTACCTGGGTGTCAGGAGGTGTCCTGGGAGTGTCAGCGGTGTACCTGGGAGTATCATTGGTGTACCTGGAAGTGTCAGGGTGTACCTGGAAGTGTCAGAGGTGTAACTGGTGTGTCATTGGTTTACCTAGTGTCAGAGGTGTACCAGAGTGTCAGAGGTGTAGGGAGTGTCATTGGTGCAGGTGTCAGAGGTGTACCAGGGGAGTGTCAGTGGTGTACTGGGAGTGTCATTGGTGTACCTTGGAGTGTCAGAGGTGTACCTGAAGGGTCTGGGGTGCACCTGGAAGTGTCAGGCGTGTGCCTGGAAGTGTCAGGTGTACCTGGTAGTATCATTGGTGTACCTGGGAGTGTCAGATGTGTATCTGGAAGTGTCAAGGTGAACCAAGGAGTGTCTGAGGTGTACCTGCTAGTATCGGAGGTGTACCTGTGAGCGGAGTGTACCGGAGTGTCAGAGGGTGTACCTGGGAGTGTCAGAGGTGTGCCTATTGTCCTGAGTGTACCTGAAAGTGTCTAGGTGTACATGGAATGTCAGAGGTGTATCTTGCAGTGTCATGGTGTGCCTGTGAGTGTCAGAGTGTACCTGGGGTGTCAGAGGAGCCTGGGAGTGTCAGAGGTATACCTGGGCATATCAGAGGTGTACCTGGGAGTGTCAGAGGGTGTACCTGGGAGTGTCAGAGGTGTGCCTGGGAGTGTCAGAGGTGTACCTGGGAGTGTCAGAGGTGTTCCTGAGAGTGTCAGAGGTGTACCTGGGATTGTCAGTGGTGTACCTGGGGTGTCATTGGTGTACCTGGGGTGTCAGGGTGTACCTGGAAGTGT
>NW_024734297.1:0-5947 GCF_018991925.1 Homarus americanus | reverse complement strand
GAGTGTAACAGAGGTCAGCAGATAAGACTCACCATGGGGTAACAGAGGTCAGCAGGCGAGACTCATCATGGGGTAACAGAGGTCAGCAGGTGAGACTCATCATGGGGTAACAGAGGTCAGCAGGTGAGACTCATCAGGGGGAAGGGTAACATAGGTCAGCAGATGAGACTCATCATGGGGTAACAGAGGTCAGCAGGTAAGAGACAGTGAAGGAAGGAGTCTCGTTAACCTTGAGGCCAAATTACCAAAGTGAACCACTATGACCCCCATCTCGCAGGTCACATTATCTTATTACTATAATGACGGCAGCAACGATCCATTAAATATATTTTGATGCCTTAACACTGTAAACTTCCTGTATTCATTCAATATTCAGGCGGAGTTTCCTACCCATAACATAAGATAATTCTATGAGTCCAGGGATAAACCGGCTCGGCTGCCCACCATGACAAGCCTCATGAGTTTCCCCATTAACACGTCTGCCGGCTCATCACACCTCACTCTTTTTCCTCCCTAAGTTTAGGAATTTTCTTCACATAAATCTACCAAGGAGGTAATTAGCTTCCACGACGAAGAAGGCAATATGGCGCAGATTGGTGAGTGTGTGAGCGTATAGAGTGGTGCTGGTTAGTGACCAGAGCAGAGGTAACTACTACGTCTGTGAGGAGGTAGAGGACACTGATGTGAGGATGTAGAGACTAATATAATGGTCAATAGTTAGTGTGTGAGGATGTAGAGACTAATATAATGGTCAGTAGTTAGTGTGTGAGGATGCAGAGACTAATATAATGGTCAATAGTTAGTGTGTGAGGATGTAGAGACTAATATAATGGTCAATAGTCAGTGTGTGAGGATGTAGAGACTAATATAATGGTCAATAGTTAGTGTGTGAGGATGTAGAGACTAATATAATGGCCGGAAGTTAGTGTGTAAGAGGATGTGTACAGACAAAATATAATGGCTCATAGTTAGGCGTGTGAGGATGTAGAGACCAATATAATGGCTGCATTGAAGTTAGGTGTGTGGAGGGATGTACAGACTACTATAATGGTCAATAGTTAGTGTGTGAGGATGTAGAGACTAATATAATGGTCAATAGTTAGTGTGTGAGGATGTACAGACTAATATAATGGTCAATAGTTAGTGTGTGAGGATGTACAGACTAATATAATGGTCAGTAGTTAGTGTGTGAGGATGTAGAGACTAATATAATGGTCAATAGTTAGTGTGTGAGGATGTAGAGACTAATATAATGGTCAGTAGTTAGTGTGTGAGGATGTTGAGACTAATATAATGGTCAGTAGTTAGTGTGTGAGGATGTAGAGACTAATATAATGGTCAGTAGTTAGTGTGTGAGGATGTAGAGACTAATGTAATGGTCAGTAGTCAGTGTGTGAGGATGTAGAGACTAATATAATGGTCAGTAGTTAGTGTGTGAGGATGTAGAGACTAATATAATGGTCAATAGTTAGTGTGTGAGGATGTAGAGACTAATATAATGGTCAGTAGTTAGTGTGTGTGAGGATGTAGAGACCAATATAATGGTCAATAGTTAGTGTGTGAGGATGTAGAGACTAATATAATAGTCAATAGTTAGTGTGTGAAGATGTACAGACTAATATAATGGCCACTGAAGTTAGTGTGTGAGGATGTAGAGACTACTGCTAATGGTCACAGTTAGTGTGTGAGGATGTAGAGACCAATATAATGGTCAGTAGTTAGTGTGTGAGGGATGCAGGTCAATATGTAATAGTCAAATAGTTAGTGTGTGAGGATGTAGAGACTAATATAATGTCAATAGTTAGGTGTGTGAGAGGATGTAGAGACTAATATAATGGTCAATAGTGTTAGTGTGTGAGGATGTAGAGACTAATATAATGGCTTACACAGTTAGTGTGTGAGGATGCAGAGACAAATATAATGGTCAATAGTTAGTGTGTGAGGATGTTGAGACTAATATAATGGTCAATAGTTAGTGTGTGAGGATGTAGAGACTAATATAATGGTCAATATTTAGTGTGTGAGGATGTACAGACTAATATAATGGTCAATAGTTAGTGTGTGAGGATGTAGAGACTAATATAATGGTCAATAGTTAGTGTGTGAAGATGTACAGACTAATATAATAGTCAATAGTTAGTGTGTGAGGATGTAGAGACTAATATAATGGTCAATAGTTAGTGTGTGAGGATGTACAGACTAATATAATGGTCAATAGTTAGTGTGTGAGGATGTAGAGTCTAATATAATGGTCAATAGTTAGTGTGTGAGGATGTAGAGACTAATATAATGGTCAATAGTTAGTGTGTGAGGATGTAGAGACTAATATAATGGTCAATAGTTAGTGTGTGAGGATGTACAGACTAATATAATGGTCAATAGTAAGTGTGTGAGGATGTAGAGACTAATATAATAGTCAATAGTTAGTGTGTGAAGATGTACAGACTAATATAATGGTCAATAGTTAGTGTGTGAGGATGTAGAGACTAATATAATGGTCAATAGTTAGTGTGTGAAGATGTACAGACGAATATAATGGTCAGTAGTTAGTGTGTGAGGATGTAGAGACTAATATAATGGTCAATAGTTAGTGTGTGAGGATGTAGAGACTAATATAATGGTCAATAGTTAGTGTGTGAGGATGTAGAGACTAATATAATGTCAATAGTTAGTGTGTGAGGATGTACAGACTAATATAATGGTCAATAGTTAGTGTGTGAGGATGTAGAGACTAATATAATGGTCAATAGTTAGTGTGTGAGGATGTAGAGACTAATATAATGGTCAATAGTTAGTGTGTGAAGATGTAGAGACTAATATAATGGTCAATAGTTAGTGTGTGAGGATGTACAGACTAATATAATGGTCAATAGTTAGTGTGTGAGGATGTAGAGACTAATATAATGGTCAATAGTTAGTGTGTGAGGATGTAGAGACTAATATAATGGTCAATAGTTAGTGTGTGAGGATGTACAGACTAATATAATGGTCAATAGTTAGTGTGTGAGGATGTAGAGACTAATATAATGGTCAATAGTTAGTGTGTGAGGATGTACAGACTAATATAATGGTCAATAGTTAGTGTGTGAGGATGTTGAGACAAATATAATGGTCAATAGTTAGTGTGTGTGAGATGTACAGACTAATATAATGGTAATAGTTAGTGTGAGGATGTTGAGACAAATATAATGGTCAATAGTCAGTGTGTGAGGATGTTGAGACTAATATAATGGTCATAGTCAGTGTGTGAGGATGTTGAGACTAATATAATGGTGAATAGTTAGTGTGTGAGGATGTAGAGACTAATATAATGGTCAATAGTTAGTGTGTGAGGATGTTGAGACAAATATAATGGCAATAGTTAGTGTGTGAGGATGTACAGACTAATATAATGGTCAATAGTTAGTGTGTGAGGATGTTGAGACAAATATAATGGTCAATAGTCAGTGTGTGAGGATGTTGAGACTAATATAATGGTCAATAGTCAGTGTGTGAGGATGTTGAGACTAATATAATGGTCAATAGTCAGTGTGTGAGGATGTAGAGACTAATATAATGGGCAATAGTCAGTGTGTGAGGATGTACAGACTAATATAATGGTCAGTAGTTAGTGTGTGAGGATGTACAGACTAATATAATGGTCAGTAGTTAGTGTGTGAGGATGTACAGACTAATATAATGGTCAGTAGTTAGTGTGTGAGGATGTACAGACTAATATAATGGTCAGTAGTTAGTGTGTGAGGATGTTGAGACTAATATAATGGTCAATAGTTAGTGTGTGAGGATGTAGAGACTAATATAATGGTCAGTAGTTAGTGTGTGAGGATGTACAGACTAATATAATGTTCAGTAGTTTGTGTGTGAGGCTGTAGAGACTAATATAATGGTCAGTAGTTAGTGTGTGAGGATGTAGAGACTAATATAATGGTCAGTAGTTAGTGTGTGAGGATGTAGAGACTAATATAATGGTCAGTAGTTAGTGTGTGAGGATGTAGAGACTAATATAATGGTCAGTAGTTAGTGTGTGAGGATGTACAGACTAATATAATGGTCAATTTTGTGTGTGAGGATGTACAGACTAATATAATGGTCAATAGTTAGTGTGTGAGGATGTACAGACTAATATAATGGTCAATAGTTAGTGTGTGAGGATGTTGAGACAAATATAATGGTCAATAGTCAGTGTGTGAGGATGTTGAGACTAATATAATGGTCAATAGTCAGTGTGTGAGGATGTTGAGACTAATATAATGGTCAATAGTTAGTGTGTGAGGATGTAGAGACTAATATAATGGTCAATAGTTAGTGTGTGAGGATGTTGAGACAAATATAATGGTCAATAGTTAGTGTGTGAGGATGTACAGACTAATATAATGGTCAATAGTTAGTGTGTGAGGATGTTGAGACAAATATAATGGTCAATAGTCAGTGTGTGAGGATGTTGAGACTAATATAATGGTCAATAGTCAGTGTGTGAGGATGTTGAGACTAATATAATGGTCAATAGTCAGTGTGTGAGGATGTAGAGACTAATATAATGGTCAATAGTCAGTGTGTGAGGATGTACAGACTAATATAATGGTCAGTAGTTAGTGTGTGAGGATGTACAGACTAATAATGGTCAGTAGTTAGTGTGTGAGGGATGTACAGACTAATATATAATGGCCAGTAGTTAGGTGTGTGAGGATGTACAGACTAATATAATGGTCAGTAGTTAGTGTGTGAGGATGTTGAGACTAATATACGGTCAATAGTTAGTGTGTGAGGATGTAGAGACCAATATAATGGTCAGTAGTTAGTGTGTGAGGATGTACAGATCTTCAATATAATGGTCAGTAGTTTGTGTGTGAGGCTGTAGAGACTAATATAATGGTCAGTAGTTAGTGTGTGAGGATGTAGAGACTAATATAATGGTCAGTAGTTAGTGTGTGAGGATGTAGAGACTAATATAATGGTCAGTAGTTAGTGTGTGAGGATGTAGAGACTAATATAATGGTCAGTAGTTAGTGTGTGAGGATGTACAGACTAATATAATGGTCAATTTTGTGTGTGAGGATGTACAGACTAATATAATGGTCAATAGTTTGTGTGTGAGGATGTAGAGACTAATATAATGGTCAATAGTTAGTGTGTGAGGATGTACAGACTAATATAATGGTCAATAGTTCGTGTGTGAGGATGTACAAGCATGGTGAAATGTTACTTAATAAAAGTGAGAGGATGTTCAAGTGAGGCAAGTGTTTTAAGAGAGACAGCGTGGGGAAGCAGAGGTCAAGTTACTATAAATAATGAACCACACCAAGATGCACCAGACAAAGTTATATTAAGGCCGGTGATCTTTAAGGAGGGATTACTGGAGATAAAATAAGGGACTGAATGACGAGGAGCAACAGACTTATTGAATAAAACTCCTTGAGAAATACTGAAGGATATTGAATTAATGTTGTTTATCACCACCACCATAGAATACACGATAAGGTAACAAGCAACTATTTACTTCAAACTCGTATAGACATCAATAGTAGACGTACGACACATTTATATATATATATATATATATATATATATATATATATATATATATATATATATATATATATATATATATATATATATATATATATATATATATATATATATATATATATATATATATATACACGCGATAAATTGTATGATAAACTATTTATGCAACATTGTCTTGTAGAGTTTATTTATACTGTTTCATGTTTTTAGGTTTTTTAAGGGAATATTATTAAATATACTTTATTTTTAAGGATAATTTTTTTGAACATTGATATTAATTTGAAGATATTTAGCATAGCGTTTTAGAACCAACAAAGATTATTTGTATATTCATATTTCCTGTCTCACTGAGGATTATCCACACCACTCTCGAGTTCTGTAAGTGAAATCTCTTTACCTCACCTATTCCACCTTCAACTGA
>NW_024734296.1:0-6063 GCF_018991925.1 Homarus americanus | reverse complement strand
ATGAGAGAAGGAGAAGTCATGTTTGGCGGATGAGCAAAGGCAAGCAGAGGCAGAACGAGACCACTAACGGAGATTAGGTGAAGACAGTACGGTTTGAAGCCTTGATATCTGCTCACTGTTAACCAAGCCCTGGCTCTAAACACTGTGCCTCGCATTGACTGGTTCAGATACTCATCCATGCTTCCTTTCACGCCCCCAGCCCCACCTAAAGCAGGGCTCAAACACCATCTTGGAGCCTGATGTGAATTTCCAGACTTTTCGTGAATGGCGGCATAGGGCTGATTTATTCTACAATGTAGGACCTCCAGTTTGTCATACAGCCAAACAATAACTCCAACTGGGCTGCTTATGTGCCTGTCCTTGAAATTCAGCGTGTCTTTGGAATGATACACAAGTTGCAGGTAAATTTTAACCTCTGTCTGTAGAGGGAGGTACTGGACGTTCTACAACGGCACATCAAAGGACAGTAGAAATGAAGCCTACAAGAGGAGGGAATTGTTTAGCTGCAGATGTAGATGGAGGGGTGAGTCTTGACGCCTTTATGTACGTCTTAAGAGAGCCTCGGGAAGAGGTAGATATATGTCTAGGCCACCACCAGCAGTGAGGAGACTCCAGTTGAAGCAGGTGATCTGATGGGGTGTTATGACGAAGAACTGTCCAACGCCCACCTCCCTCGGACTCCCTCTTCAGGATGCTTTCGACGATATAATGTTCTATGAGTCTGCCAGGTGTGCCACCCTGCCATCCGTGCTCCTTACAGCTGTAACAGCTTTGTGTCCTGTCTACAAGAAGGATGCAAGAAGCCTGGCTCCTACGCCTTCAGCCCACCACGTCCACGCCCGTCTATTTTGGTAACAACTGTGGTAAAGCAGCACGGAACACAGGGTATGTCCAATCAGTTGAGTCTACTCCGCACACAGTTAGACGAAGGGCCACTGGTCACTACAGTACGGTGCCCAGCCAAACGTTGTCCAGTGTACGTGTCGTCTGGGCCACTATGACAAGTGCTGTTCTTCCAACAAACCTGGTGATGAAGGCCAAGGAAGCCAGCCCCTTCCACCAGTGAGGCCGCCCACAGTCGCCAAATCAGGAGCACACGACCCCATGCTCCACCCATATTAGGAGGGTACTCTTCGCATCCCAGGACCAAAGTCCCCAGTACATCAGCGTCATCGACCCACGGGCGTCATCCCGCCTTCAGATGCTGCCCCACACCGCGCTGATGTTACAGTCATCGGTCCTCAAAGATTATAAATGCTTTCAGGCTTCCTCTGCTGATCTAGACCGCCCTCAAGTAATCTCTGTGCTCACGGCAAGATGGTTCACAGATGGCCCTCAAAGCCCTGGGTTCAATTTCTTATGAACATGTCACCTTTTATAACAGGTGTGTCAGGCCTGATTGACGGCATAATGGTGTCCTCGATTCTTGCTGTGTCCCAAGACATTGCCAAGAGTTGGCCATCATCTCCAGGACTTGGGACCGATTCTGAGAAAAAATACGCCAACAGGGTACTAAAGGGCAACTACCCTTGCTGCTGCCCTATTCTCACTTCTGGCCAGTGACACCACCTTCGGTAGTTGTCCCTGCTGCTTCACGTCCACGCCTTGGCTCGCTTCCATTTTGCCAGTCACCAGGAGCCGAGGTTGCACTCTAAACGGCGTGCAAGACAGACTGTGTTCCGCCTGCATCGACCCCGATGGATTCCACGTTGTCCAGTGTAAGCCCCAAATAAACCGCATGGGGCAACCCAGCCAGCAGCAGGAACCCTTCAAGGAGTGACGACAACCCTGCTTACCCGGCCCTTTGAGTCTGTGTCAGCCGACTTTTTCTGTGTGTCAGGAAAGTCCTTCCTGTTATCAAGTCGACGTCTCTGGCTATCCGGTTGTCACCAAAGTGGTAATGACACCGCACGTCTGCCGCCACCATCATCAGCGCGCGTTCCGCCACTACTTCCGTGACGTGGGCGTTCTCTGTACACCAAGCCGAACCGGACGGAGGGCCCCAGTTCACAAGCTGACTTTGCTGTCTTTTGACTGATGGGGAGTCTGGCATGTGTCAAGTCAGGCTTCTGCCCCACACCAAGAGTCCAACGGCTACGCTGAGGCTGCTGTCAACCCCAGCACCTCATCCTTACAGGCCTTCTGGGAACATTGACTGCAGGCCTCGAACAAGGTCTTGAACCCCAACACACCCAACTACACCTGACGCCCCTGCCCAGGTTTGTAATGGACGCCCCCTTCGTTCTGTCCTCGCCCACCCCTCAATCCTTCTGAGGGCAGGCCAAGACAGAGGATCAGGACGCCGAGCCGCCGAACGTTCCAGGAGTCCCCGCCACAACGACCACGCCTGCTCCCCAGGCTGAGGTCGGCACTCCAGCCTGTCAGACCTGACCCCCACGCTGGGACAAAGTAGCTAGTCAAGGTCTCCTGCAGGTCACGGGACACCAGAAACTGTTTACCCAGTGGTCGTGAGGAAGGAACCGCCGTTCTCCGCCCTCAAATGCCCTCTGCTGCCCCGCCACCAGTGTTGAGTCCCATACCTCCTCCCAGTGATGAAGTCCTCGACGCTCAGAACGGATCCAGAAGAATAGGCCTCACAAGATCTTGCTATGAGCGATAGGGGGAGGAGGTGTATGTATATTATATGCTGGATTATATATTATGTATGTATATTATATGCTCCATTTATGTACAATTTATTCAGCCAGCCAGCAGCGTGTTATTACCATATCCCACATGCTTAATTAATCGCCTGGAGACGTATGAAGCTGCCAATAAATACTGCCATACGTCGTCAATGCAGTTTACTAAGAGCCTAGCTTATAGCACTACCCTCAGGCACATACTCTCTTATCCAAACCAAATCCCACAAAACTATACAGTGTAACTTGAAGTTCTCCCAGCATAGAACTTATTATTCAGAACCCAACAACTCCCAAGTACTCCCCAATTCCCGACATTCCTGCACACCGCTGACACTCCCAGGAACACAGCTGACACTGTCAGTTACACCTCAGACAATGCCAGGTACACCTCCGACACTCCCAGGTACACCTGGACACTCCCTGCAGGCACAGCCTCACACCCTGGCACACCTCTGATACCCCAGGCACACCCGAGACACTCCCTGGGGTACACTTCTCACACTCCCAGGTACACCGACACTCCCAAGGCACACCTCTGACACTTCCAGGTAGACCTCTGACACTGCCAGGTACACCTCTGACTATCCCAGGTACTCCTTTGACACTCCCAGGCACACCTCCGACACTCCCAGGTACACCTCTGACACTCCCAGGTACACCTCCGATATTCCCAGGTATACCTCCGATATTCCCAGGTACACCTGCTATACTCCCAGGTACACCTTTGAGACTCCCAGGTACTCCTGTGACACTCCCAGGTACATATCTGCCACTCCCAAGTACACCTCTAAAACTCCCAGGTACACCTCTGACACTCCCAGGTACACCTCTGACACTGCCAGGTAAACCTCTGACAATCCCAGGTACTCCTGTGACACTCCCAGGTACATCTCTGACACTCCCAGGTACATCTCTGACACTCCCAGGTACACCTCTGACACTGCCAGGTACACCTCTGACAATCCCAGGTACTCATATGACACTCTCAGGTACATCTCTGACACTCCCAGGTACACCTCTGAAATTCCCAGGTACACCTCTGCCACTCCCAGGAACACCTCTGACACTCCCAGGTACACCTCTGACACTCCCAGGTACACCTCTGACACTCCTAGGTACTCCTCTGTCACTCCCTAATACACCTCTAACATTCCCAGGTGCACCGCTGACACTCCCAGGTACACCGCTGACACTGTCAGTTACACCTCAGACAATGCCAGGTACACCTCAGACACAGCCAGGTAAACCTCAGATACTCCCAGGTACACCTCAGACACTCCAAGGTTCAACTATGACACTCCCAAGTGCACCTCTGACACTCCTAGGCACACGTCTGACACTCCCAGGTACACCTCAGACACTCCCAGGTACATCGCTGACACTCCCAGATACACCTCTGACACTCCCAAGTACACCTCTGACATTCTCAGGTACACCTCCGACACTCGCAGGTACACCTCCGACACTCTCAGGTACACTTCTCACACTCCCATGTACACCTCTGACACTCCCAGGTACACCGCTGACACTCCCAGGTACACCTCTGACACTTCCAGGTACACCTCTGATAGTCCCCGGTACTCCACTGACATTCCGTGGTACACCTCTGACACTCCCAGGTACACATCCGACACTCCCTAATACACCTCTAACACTCCCAGGTACTCCTGTGACACTCCCTGGTACTTCTCTGACACTCCCAGGTACACCTCAGACACTCCCAGGTACATCTCAGACACAGGCAGGTACACCTCAGACACTCCCAGGTACACCTCAGACACTCCAAGGTTCACCTCTAACACTCCCAAGTGCACCTCTGACACTCCAAGGCACACGTCTGACACACCCAGGTACACCTCAGACACTCCCAGGTACATCGCTGACACTCCCAGATACACCTCTGACACTCCCAAGTACACTTCTGACATTCCCAGGTACACCTTTGACACTCCTAGGTACACCTCCGATATTCCCAGGTACACCTCCGATATTCCAAGGTACACCTCTGATACTCCCAGGTACACCTTTGAGACTCACAGGGAGTCCACTGACACTCCCTGGTACACCTCTGACAATCCCAGTTACACCTCCGACACTCCCAGTTACACCCCTGACACTCCCAGGTACACCTCTGACACTCCCAGGTACACCTCTGATACTCCCAGGTACACCTCTGACACTCCCAGGTACACCTCCGATACTCCCAGGTACACCTCTGATACTCCCAGGTACACCTCTGACACTCCCAGGTACTCCTCTGACACTCCCTGTTTCACCTCTGAGACTTCCAGGTACACCTCTGACTCTCCCTGGTACACATCCGATATTCCCAGGTACTCCTCTGACACTCCCTGTTTCACCTCTGAGACTCCCAGGTACACCTCTGACACTCCCAGGTATACCTCCGATACTCCCAGGTACACCTTTGTGACTCCCAGGTACTTCACTGACACTCCCTGGAATACCTCTGACATTCCCAGGTACGACTCTGACACTCCCAGGTACACGTCTGTTATTCCCAGGTACACCTCTGACACTCCCAGGTCCGCCTCCGACTCTCGCAGGTACAACTTCGACACTCCCAGGTACCCGTCGGACACTCCCAGGTACACCTCTCACACTCCTAGGTACACCTCTGATACTCCCAAATACACCTCTGACACTCCCAGATACACCTTTGACACTCCCAGGTACACCTCTGACACTGCCAGGTACACCTGACACCCCAGGAACACTTCTACACCCAGGTACACCCCCGACACTCCCCAGGTACACCTCTGACATCCCAGTTACACTTCTCACACCCCTAGTTACACCTCCGACACTCCAAGGTACAACCTGACACTCCCAGGTACACCTCTGACACTCCCAGGTACACCTCAGACACTCCCAGGTACATCACACTCCCAGATACACCCTCTGACACCCCCAAGTACACTCCTGACATCCCAGGCACACCTCTGACACCCCAAGTACACCTCACATTCCCCAGGCACACTCCGACACCGAACACCCACACTCCCAGGTACATTTCTCACACTTGCACACCTCCGACACTCCCAGGTACACCTCTGACACTCCCAGGTACACCCTGACACTCTAAGGCACACCCTCACACCCCAGGCACACCCTGACACTCCCAGGTACACCTCTCACACCCAGTGCACACCCTGACACTCCCAGGCACACCCTGACACCCCAGGCCCACTGACATTCCTGGTACACCCTCTGACACTCCCAGGCACACGTCCGACACTCCCCAGATACACCTCTGACACCCCAGGTGGTACCTTGTCACCCAGGTACACCTCTGACACTCCCAGGTACTCCACTGACACCTCCTGGTACACCCCTGACACTCCCAGGTACACCCCTGACACTCTCAGGTACACCCCAAACACTCCCAGGTACACTTCAC
>NW_024734295.1:0-5000 GCF_018991925.1 Homarus americanus | reverse complement strand
CAAATTTTGATATGACAAGTGTTCCGACACCTTGAAGTCCAACAAAAAAATACCCTTCTTCAACAAATCAGTAAGGGGTAGTGCCAACTCGGCAAAAATACAAATATATCTGGTAATAACCCACACAACCCAAAAATCTGCGGACTTGTCGTTTGTTACATGGAACAGGCATCTAAGAAATAGTGTCACACCTTGCTGTGGGAGAAGCAAGTTTCCAACCCAATTACATGTCTCAGATACAAAAGTTAGGCAAACAAATTCTGACTTAGCAAAGTTTATAACAAACAAGTCCTACATTTCCTAACTCAGTGAAGAGAGCGTCTAGCTGACATACTGTAAATGGTCTAACCAAGTGTCAGAAACAAAAATTACATCTAAATATACTACACAACCAAGCCAATTGGCCGCGACATCAGCCTTTGTAAGGTAGCAGGGGCATTGCAAAGCCCAAAAGGAATAACATTAAATTTATAGTTCTTACCTAATGTCACAAAACTGGATATGTTTTTAACACAACGGGTCAAGTACTTGCCAAAACCCTCGAAGGCAATCAATCTTAGAGAGGAACTTAGCGTTCCCGATTGCTTCGATGCAGTCGTCGACTCTTGGTAGAGGGAAGCTGTCCTTGTTGGTGACGGCGCTGACCGTGAGGAAGTCAATGCAGAATCGAAGAGTGCCGTCCTTCTTTGGTACTAGAGTAACTGGTGAGCACCACTCGCTGGTAGGGAGCCTGCTTGATAGGCTTAGCAGAACCAACAACAACATCATGCACCACGGCAGTGGTACAGCCAGGCTGGTCTTGGAAGACAAGAGGATGTTGTTGGATGGCGGTCAGCACGTCAGCTCTCTGGTGTCCCGGTAGACGATGTAGCTTCCCCTGCAATTCCACGGAGTTGAGCTGCCAAACCCTGACTGATGACAGGGCGAGTGGACTTGCCCCTTTTCTTTCCTCTTCTTTCTCACCGTCTACCAAGAAAGTGTCAACGGCACACACGGGAACTGGATCATCAGCAACAAATGGGGGTGCTGGGCGTGTGTGGTACAGCTTGATGGTGTTGACGTGACACAAGCACTGTAGTCGGCGCCTGTCAGGGGTAGAGATAGTATAATTCGTGGGGCTTACCTTCTTCACCACTCTATATGGCCCACTGAACTTCGCATGGAGCGGCTGTCCATGTCTCGGCAAGAGATTGAGTACTTGATCTATCTGGAACTCTGTGTCTGGCATGCAAGTCGTACCATGTCTTGGTCTTGGACTGCGACTGCTGTAAATGGTCTGCGGCAAGGCTCCAACAACTTAGAAGCTCCTCTTTAACATCTCCAACTAAACTTAATACATTAACGCTCTCTTCACTACTACCTAACAATCTATCTCTAGCTATGTGCAAAGGACCTCTTACTGGATGAGCGAACAGTAGAAGCAAGAGAAACAAAATGGATGATATTAGGGCCCTAGCAGCAACTTTCCTAAGAGGTACAGCATGCAAGTACCTAGTGGAGGCATGAATGACTGTAAATAAATATTTAAACCCACTAGAAGTTTTAGGCAGAGGGCCTACAATGTCACACTGTACCGTTGTAAAGGGCTCAGGTACGTGAGGTACTCTTACAAGTGGAAAAGGTGGAATAGCCTGATTGGCTTTGCCTACCTCTTGACAAAAATGACAGTACTTACAATATTTAGTGACATCTCTCCTCATACCTGGCCAATAGAACTTTCTGGCCAGCCTGTTGAACGTCTTTCGGACACCTTGATGTCCAGAAAAGCGACCGTCATGGGCCAGAGCTAGAACATGTTGTCTGTAAGTGTGTGGGATAACTATTTGAGTGACAGACGCCCAGTCCGCGTCTTCCTCTGACATAGTCGGTGGGAGCCAGCGGCGGCACAAAACACCGTCTTGACTGAAATATCTCGTGGTAGGGCCTGAATCAAACAAGAGCCGCAATGAATCGTCTTGCTCTTGCGCAGCTATTAAAGCAACTCTCCCGGTCACAGCATTAACTGCGGAAGAAATGTCTTGGGAAGCAATTGGGTTAGCAAAAAGTCCTTCTAAGGAAAGTGAATCGTCTACAACAGGAGTCGCATTATGATCCTTAGTCATTGACATGGAACGAGTCACAGCACACAAAGGGGAAACACCGGGCATATCATCTTCAAGTTGTTGCAGCTCTGCGGTAGATTCTGGTTTTTCCCGCAGCACAGGAGGTGGGGTTACGTTCCCCATTTGACCTCCCGCCAAATCGTTACCGAGTATGAGGTCCACTCCAGCAACAGGCAGCTCGTGCACGAAGGCTACGTTAGCTATCCCTGAAAAACAAGAAGACTTGACACGTACTAAAACCAAAGGAGCTACACCTTGACCCCAAAGGGATCCCAAAACGACGTATTTGTCGGTCTTCCTCGCCGCAACAACACTCTCTTTGATGAGAGTTTGGAGACAACCCGAGTCTCTCAAAATAGTGACTGGCGTTTCGACACCATCAACTTCTACCGTGCCTTGTGACAAAAAGGGACTAAAGGTACTAACGTCTGGGTCCTTCGCAAAACTCTCCTGGAAAAGATCAAAGTCTCGTGAGGCGAGAACTGAAACTGCACTCTCTCGTACTACACCTTTTGTGAAAACCAACCCAATTGGCATGCTGTCAGCCTTACTCAAATCAGCCATCACTTCGACTGGTGACGTATTAGTCTCTTCAGTCACAATCATAGCTGGTTTGCCCGTATTTAGCTGCAGCCTTGTCCAACAATCCTCTGCCTTGTGACCTGGCTTTCCACAGTAACTACAAGGGTATGTAGAATATTTGGATGCCCCATTAGGTGGCGAACGCGTCCAGCTCCTCCTGTCACGCACAAAATTACTATTATTAGTATTCCCTTGTCTCGCTCTGTGGAGAGGGGGATTAAAAGTCCTTTGAACCTGTGGGGGAATAACATCTTTGTTAGTCCTACCATGCCTCAAAACATATCCATCAGCATGCTTAGCAGCCTCTTCAATAGTACTAAATTCCCTATCTAATAAGTATAAGGTAACCTCTTCGTCGATGGTTCTCAAAAATTCCTCTGTGAGCATTAACTCAATCAGGGAGTCAAAATCACTTACTTCCTTGGAGTGTAACCACTTTGAGAATCCCTCTTTTACTCCTAGCAAATTCAAGGTGGGTCTGCTCTGCCTTCTTACGGAGGCCACGGAAGCGTTGTCTGTACGCTTCAGGAACAAGGGCATAAGCCTTTAAAACTTCCTCCTTAATACACAAGTAATCCTTAGCGTCACTGTCTGTAAGAGACGAAAAAACACACAGAGCCTTACCTGTAAACGCCTGCTGAAGCAAAATGGGCCAAAACTCTATAGGCCACTTTAAAGTAGTAGCAAGTCTCTCGAAAGCAATGAAAAACTCATCAACTGTTTCCTCTGAAAACGTGGGCATTAGCCTAGCAGCACGTGCTGGATCAAAATGAGGAAAACTAGATCTAGGGGTGAGGCCATCGGTGCTAGAAGGGTTACTCTGACCGAGCTGTATACGCAGCCGCAAGTTTTCTGAATCGGATTCTTTCGCTTTAGCTTCAGCTTCCGCCTGACGTATTCCAACCTCTTTCGCCAGCTTCAGCCTCTTTCGCCTTAGCTTCAGCCTCTTTCGCCTTAGCTTCAGCCTCCGCCTGACGTATTCCAACTCTTCTCGCTATAGCTTCGGCCTCTTTCAATTTTATTTGTGACTCGAGAAGGCGTAATTCATCAGTCACTGACCGTGACTCAACTACGTTAACTTGACTAGCTTCACCGTGGTCTTCTCTTAAACTAATATCAACACTATCTCCTAACAGCTGACTACTTACCGCGTTCAACAATTTTACCTTACTGGCGCTGCTAGAAATTTCCATACCATAATACCCGCAAATTAATCTTAATTCATGTGCACTTAATTTTGAAATTTCCTCAACGGAGGGACTACCTGATATAAATGCAGCCACATCAGCTTGGGTAATGATAACCATGATGGCTAGTTAATAAAAAAAATATATATATAAAACAAAAGAATATCGCAAGTGTCAAAAGGTCGTTAGTGAATCCTGGCAAGGTCGCCAAAACTGTTACGCCGTCTCTTAATTTACTTAAATATCCAGGTTCTAGGCGTAACCAAACAAAAAGTGAAGTAAATTAAAAGAGAATAAAAATAAATAAAGTAAACCTTTAAGAATTTAATTGATTAAATATTAACACAATAAAGAGCCTCGTAGGCTGTCACAACAAATTGATTCACCATCGAAACTTTTAAGACACAAGTGATACAAAACATCGAAACATCAAAAGAATAAAAATAAAGCATTGGATTACGTTAACACTGCATAAACATATAAAAACTATCACTGAAATTAACTAACGTGAAACAACACTGAATTACTTGAATACAACTAAGCAAATACTGATGGACACAAACAGAGACATAAATAGGTACTCACATAGATATACCACATTGGTGGCGACAGGAACAACACAAATAAATTAAGTTTAAGTAACAAGTGACACTCAAAGGATGTGGACTGTATGACAAGAGGACTGAACTAACTCCGTCAGTTGGTGGGTCCTATATATAAGGTCGGCTCCCGCCACGCGACCCGCCGGTGGGTCGTTTAACGATGCAGATGGTCGTTAGAGAACAAAGATATTGGTTACAATACAAAATAAAGAAATAAGATGGGCTTGAACAAATAATGACAGTTAAAACTTTAACAGCAGAGGGTAAGGTGACTAGAATATATAATAGTAAATTTAACACATCATTACAGGAATAATATGGAACAACATGGAAGCATGTTATATATATAAAAAAAAATAGAAAAATACGACACATATATATATATATACATATACATACATACATACATATATATATATATATATATATATATATATATATATATATATATATATATATATATATATATATATATATATATATATATATATATATATATATATATATATATATATATATATATATAT
>NW_024734294.1:0-32364 GCF_018991925.1 Homarus americanus | reverse complement strand
ATGTAATTCACGCCTCCCTCGCTTAGTTATTATAATGGTAGCAGCGAACTTAACGTAAACTCACGCCTTCCCTCGCTTAGCCATAACACCTGGCTCGTTTCATCCTTCATTTGATTCAGTCTAAGTTTGTCTACAATTGTGTAATAAGTAATTCCTGTGTCGTAGCGTCGTAGCGTGAAAAGTGTCCTAGCGTGTCACCGTTACAGCTCAAGTAAATGTCTCTCGTCGTGGTATGCACGAATTTTTTTTTCTAGAAATATGTTCAGTGCTTAACGTGATTTCTCAGTGTCCCCCGCGATCTGTGACATTCTCAGTAGCCCAAGTGCAGTTTGAGTGTTGGTCAGTGTTGAACGTAGAAATTGTTTCAGTTATGAAAGCCGTGTCTGTACTAACTGTTATAACTTAACATGTCTTTTAACCTACATCCTCCTCCCTGTCCTAATCCTCACCTCACCCTCCGTACCCATCCGTTCCCGCCTCGCTCCGCCCTGCCCTGCCCTACCCCGCTCCGCTCCGCCCCGCCCCGCCCCGCCCCGCCCCGCCCCGCCCCGGTTACGCCACTCTACACCTCACCCCACCAGGCGAGCATCATGGCCGAATGTTTCCCGCCCCGCCCGCCCATGTGACCACCAATGTTTTGTCCTGTGAGTTATGCTTCGAAATTGGTGGTTAGTGTTACTTAATAGTGAGATAATTACAGAGCTTCACTCAGTGTGTTTTTATGCTAGTATGATTTGTAATGTACTCTTTGACGCATAGTGATAAATAATATTCAATGTAATGAGCAGAGCTTCACTCCCCGACCCAGCCTAATGAGAATATTGACGTAACGTATAAAGTAAATATTTTTTTTTTTGCGAATGCACTTCCAACTAATCCATCATCCCTTTAGGATTGTTTCTCTGGCAAATATCACACACAGTACCGCCCCATGGCTAGCCGGAATCCGTCCACAGCACATATAAGAAGAGAAGAAGCAGCGTGAGGAATGCAGCACCACACCCGCCACGCACCACCCCACTTCTTTCAAGTCCTACCTGGTCTAGGATTAAGAAGAGTTTATATTTTTCTACTAGGAAGTTAAGGAGTGTGGAATGAAGTGCCACACAACGAACCCTGGTGAGCCCAGCCAGGGAGGGATTCACCACTGTGGAAGGTGTAAGACAGGACGGTCTTTGGTCTCGCCGACACTCACGTACGGAGGGCGAGGCCTGGTCCGCGGAACCTGCCTTACGAGTCATCTAAGGAGACGACAGCCCAAGCAGTGGATCGGCTTTCATCCCGGCCGGAGGGGGCCGACGGTAGATGAACAGAAAATCGTCTGGAATATGTTGAAAACGAAGATGTATAAAGAAATACAGATGGAGCAGAAAAATTCATCTGGAATATGACGGAAAACGAAGATGAATAAAGAAACGCAGATGAGCAGAAAAATCGTCTGGAATATGAAAATGAAGATGTATAAAGAAACGCAGATGAGCAGAAAAATCGTCTGGAATATAAAAATGAAGATGTATAAAGAAACGCAGATGAACAGAAAATTCATCTGGAATACGAAAATGCTCTAAACGTAGAGGAAGCGCAGGTGAACAGAAAAATCATCTGGAATATTATAGAAACCAGGAGGAAGTGAGAAGAAGTCAGATGTGGTGACACGACCTACAAAGTGCGGTATTGAAGAAAGAAAAACGTGCTATGTGAAGACAGAAGACGCTGTGCTGACATCAGAAGAAAGTCGACGATGACAAGGTGGATCATCAGAAGGACCAACCGACTACCGCCTGTGCTGCCGGCATTCCTTATTTTCAGATACCAGCTGGATGGAGGACTTGAGCCATGCTGAACCCAACAAATGTACTGATGTTGTTGATGTTGCTGATGTGTAATAAAAAGATATAACACCCTAACATGTGAAGTAGGAGCATTTTGTATTTTGTATTTAATTCTCTGATTTTTGTTAACAAGTACTACAAAGAATGTTTTTTTTAAAAAGATTAGTCACTTTTTCTATGAGTTAATTTGATCAATGTTTTGTATTACCAAACACAATGTTGTAGACATACTACTGAGTGGGACGAATTCTTATTTTGACACGGCCTGGTTAGGCAATGTAACACCTGATTTTGTTGGTAGAATGTGATTTGCAAGTTTACCTCGGACACTATGCTAGATATGAAGGATCTTTAGATCACTCTATGTTCACTTACTGTGTATGTATTTTTTTTTTTTTCTCCTGTCATAGAAGCTTTAATCTTGGCGGGAGGTATAGTAAGCATTGTCAGATCAAACTATGCCAGTAGAAAAACATACATCTCTAGGGTTATAATTTGTAAAATGTAAGGATGCATTATCGCCTCAGGGACTATATTAGATACTGCACATGATGTTACTGTCTACTTTAAATGTATCATCAGTTCTCTGAGCATGAAAGCTGTGGTCTTGGCAGGAGGTGTAGTGATGGGTTGTCAGACCACAGCTTACATCGCAATGAAAGCCAGACTTGACCCGACATTAGGGGGGTCAAGTGTAAGGGTATCCCTCGCAGGTGCTCAAGGGTGTTACAAATCAACTAGCTCCCCTCCCATGTGACATGTCACCACAACAGACATGTAAGAAGGCACCAGCCGACTCTCTCCCAATATACAATAATCTACATCGCAGAGAGAGGCCGGACCTGACCTCACATTAGCCAGGTCAAATGTAACCCTCGGAGCCCAACTCAAGGGGCCACAAATCAACCAGGACCTCTCATGTCACACGGCCCCACCTGATGACTTTCCCAGAAGATAAAACTTATGGTCTCTGAGAAACGTCCAGACCTGACCTCACATTGGCCAGGTCAAATGTAAGGAGACCCTTCGCCGCCGCCCCCCCCGGCCAGCTCAACCTCACGGCTCGCCTCCCAATATCTAGGACGTCCCAGTCCTCCCTCAGACGATTCGCAGAGAGAGAGTTGTCTTGTAACAAGGTGGCCAGCTACTACACGGAGCACTGCTCGAGAGAAGTCAGGGGCCGGAGGCAAGCCGCCTCCGGTCGCCTCCAGTCACCTCCGGTCAGGACCGAGACTTCCCTCCGGCGCCCAGCTAAGCAGTCTCCCATAGAGACAACCCAGGACTACCTGCTAGGCCTCCCCTAGGTCACGTGAGTGTTTGTCAGAGCTTTCCATGGGATGAGTTACTTACGTGGGAAGTGTATTCATTTCATGTTCGTGTCTGAGAATCAGAGTGTCTAGTAACGTAATATGATGTCCTAGTAACGTAAATATAATGTCCTAGTAACTTCAATAGAAGGTGTTATTAATGTGTCCATGTCATGTTCATAATTAATAAAGAGTTGTAACGAAGTAGTGTTTGAGAAGTCGCCTTTAAGAACGTAATAGATGTGTATTGACATAGAAGATACGATAAGTGTAAATATCTATCAAGGCCACGCTACCAAAATCTTCCTCTCTTTTATACTCTTATACTATCAATATTCTACCTATATGTAATCTTCTTCTTGTGAGTTTTGTCTTATTATATTGGTGGCAGCGAACTATATGTAATTCACGCTTTCCTCGTCCCTTGTTATTGGTAACAGTGTACTTAACGTAAACCCATGCCCTCCCTCATTTTAGCCATAACACCTGACTCGTTGTTTGAGTATTGTTCGAAAGTGCGCGATAAGGAGTTCATGCAAGATATAGTTTCATTATAATTATAACAACCACAACCATGATTATAACAACCACGACCATGATTATAACAACCACGACCATGATTATAACAACCATGACCATGATTATAACAACCACGACCATGATTATAACAACCACGACTATGATTATATCACACACGACCATGATTATAACAACCACGACTATGATCATAACCACGACCATGATTATAACAACCACGACCATGATTTTAACAACCACGACCATGATCATAACCACGACCATGAATATGACAACCACAACCATGATTATAACAACCACGACCATGATTATATCAACCACGACTATGATCATAACCACGACCACGATTATAACAACCACGAACATGATTATAACAACCACGACCATGATTATAACAACCACGACCATGATTATAGCAACCAGTAGCAACAAACTAATGATGCCATCACTGCTAACAACTACGATGGTACGATCATAACAACCACGAATACATTATAACAACCACGACCATGATTATAACAACCACGACCATGATTATAACAAAACCACGACCACGATTATAACAAACTACGGCCGATAGAGAACAACCAGGACCATGATTATAACAACCACTAACAGATTATAACAACCTCGGTAAACTGTACCACCGAATCCCTCGCCACCGGAAATGAAGGCCCATGATCGCCTGGTCTAATATACTATAGGACTAGGCGTGTGTGTGTGTGTGTGTGTGTGAATCTGCTCTGGGCAGCCGAAACGGCACAATCGTTTTTCATCAGACTTGGTAGAAAAATTGCAAGAAATTCGTAGAGTGGAACAAACCTTGTCCCATATCGATGGTTTCTTTAGGAAGCCATTACATAACTATTTTATTTACGCTGGAAGTTTACGGCCCATGGACTTGTCGCACTTTAATTAACTGTGCAAGTCTACGGACTTATGCAATCTCTCATTCACTGTACGCTGTCAGCCGGATGGCGAGCTGGGCACCAAGGGCCCACTGTCATACAATACAATACAATGTACTACACTACAATACAAAACAAAACAGTACAGTACAGTACAGTACAATACCATACAATACCGTACAATGCCATACCATACAATACAATACACAACGAACTTTAAATATTTGTAAGAATAAAACATAATTATATAGACATGTAAGATTCACAACTTCATAAAATATCCGTAAGACATTAGCTATTGGAAATGTGATAAAAAAAATTTTTATTAATCCAGTGTGAAATGTATCTGTATTAGTGGTACAATCCTAATGGTCTCTAATCCTATTGATTAGGTGAGTTTAATCTGGGATTATTGAGATTAAAGATTAGGTGTGGGGTTTATTCTACCTGTGTTAGTCTCAGGTACGACCCTTATTGTAACAACCACGACCATAATTATAACAACCACGACCATGATTATAACAACCAAAACCATGATTATAACAATCAGGACCAAGATTATAACAACCACGACCATGATTATAACAACCACGACCATGATTATAACAACCACGACCATGATTATAACAACCACGACCATGATTATAACAAACACACCCAAGATCATAGCAACCACGACTATGATCATAACCACGACCATGATTATAACAACCACGACCATGATTATAACAACCACGACCATGATTATAACAACCACAACCATGATTATAACAACCACTTAATCTCATGATTATACCAACTAATGACTTCATAATTATAAAATAACCACACCCATGATCATAATAACCAATGACTATGATCATAACAAACTACTTACCATGATTATAAACAACTATTCATGATTATAACAACCACGACCACAGATTATAACAACCACAACTACGATTATAACAACCACGACCATGATTATATAAACTTTATCAGCATTATAACAACCACAAGAGATCAGGCAACAACCACGACCATGAATATAACAACGACGGCTGTGATTGTAACAACCACGACCATGATTATAACAACCACGACCAAGGATTATAAAACCACGACTATGATTATAACAACCACGACTATGATTATAATAACCACGAATATGATTATATCACCTACGACCATGATTATAAAAACTACGATCATGATCATAACCACGACCATGATTATAACAACCACGACTATGATTGTAACAACAACGACCGTGATTATAACAACCACGACCATGATTATAAAACCACGACAATGATTATAACAACAACGACTATGATTATAACCACGACCATGATTATAACAACCATGACCATGATTATAACAACCACGACCATGAATATAACAAACTAATGACCATGGATCATAACCACGAATTGTAAATAGAAGAACCACAACCATGATTATAAACACAGACCAGATTATAACAACCACGACTATGATCATAACCACGACCACGATTATAACAACCACGACCATGATTTTAACAACCACGACCATGATCATAACCACGACCATGAATATAACAACCACAACCATGATTATAACAACCACGATCATGATTATAACAACCACGACTATGATCATAACCACGACCACGATTATAACATCCACGAACATGATTATAACAACCACGACCATGATTATAACAACCACGACCACGATTATAACAACCACGGCCATGATTATAACATCCAGGACCATGATTATAACAACCACTACCATGATTATAACAACCTCGGTAAACTGTACCACCGAACTCGCCACCGGGCACGAAGGGCCCATGATCACGTGTCTAATATACTATAGGACTAGCTGTCTGTCTGTCTGTCTGTTTGTTCTGGGCAGCCGAAATGGCACAATCGTTTTTCATCAAACTTGGTGGAAAATCGCAAAAAAATTTGTAGAGTGGAACAAACCTGGTCCCATGTCGATGGTTTCTTTAGGAAGGCATTAATTAACCATTTTATTTACGCTGGGAAGCGATGCAAGTCTACGGACTTGCCGCACCCTAATTAACCGTGCAAGTCTACGGACTTGGCGCACCCTCATTCACTGTACGCTGTCAGCCGGATGGCGAGCTGGGCACCAAGGGCCCACTGTCATACAATACAATACAATGTACTACACTACAATACAAAACAAAACAGTACAGTACAGTACAGTACAATACCATACAATACCGTACAATGCCATACCATACAATACAATACACAACGAACTTTAAATATTTGTAAGAATAAAACATAATTATATAGACATGTAAGATTCACAACTTCATAAAATATCCGTAAGACATTAGCTATTGGAAATGTGATAAAAAAATTTTTTATTAATCCAGTGTGAAATGTATCTGTATTAGTGGTACAATCCTAATGGTCTCTAATCCTATTGATTAGGTGAGTTTAATCTGGGATTATTGAGATTAAAGATGTGGGGCTTAAGTTCTGTGTTATCTGAAATGACCCCATAACAACTAATGCACTGTATAATGGCACAACTAATGTAACAGATTATAACAACTAAAACCATGATTATAAATGAATAAATTCAGACCAAGATTATAACAACCACGACCATGATTATAACAACCACGACCATGATTATAACAACCACGACCATGATTATAACAACCACGAGACCATGATTATAACAAACACACCCAAGATCATAGCAACTACGATTATGATCATAACCACGACTCATGATTATAACAACCACGACCATGATTATAAATAAACCACGACCAGAACAACCACAAACTAGATTATAACACCACACCATGATTATAACAAACCACGACCATAATTAGTAACAATGTTCAATGATCATAACAAACTTACGACTATGACTGCGAAATCAATAACATGATTATAACAACCATTTAATTCATTATAACAAACCACGACCTAAATATATTTATAAATAACTAATGACTATGATTAGTATCACTCCAACCATGATTAGGTAACGATTATAACAACCATAATATTATTGTAACAATGACTACCATTGAAAATAAACTACTGATTTTATCACCCACGACCATGACATTATAACAACTATCAGACTAAGGATTATAACAACCACGACCATGATTATAATGAACAACGACCATGATTATAAATAACCACGACCATGATTATAAATAACCATGACCAAGGATTATAACAACCATGAATTAAGTGAATAGTAACAACCACGCATCATGATCATAACCATTAGAATAATCACATGATTAAGAAAATGAACCCACGACCATGATTATAACAACCACGACTATGATCATAACACGACCACGATTGCAATGGAATCATTGATCATGATTTTAACAACCACGACCATGATCATAACCACGACCATGAATATAACAACCACAACTATGATTATAACAACCACGATCATGATTATAACAACCACGACTATGATCATAACCACGACCACGATTATAACAACCACGAACATGATTATAACAACCACGACCATGATTATAACAACCACGACCATGATTATAGCAACCACGCCCATGAGTATAACAACCACGAACATGATTATAACAACCACGACCATGATTATAACAACCATAATCATGATTATAACAACCACGAACATGATTATAACAACCACGACCATGATTATAACAACCACGACCATCTATCTAATATACTATAGGAGTAGCCGTGTGTCTGTCTGTGTGTCTGTTCTGAGCAGCCGAAACGGCACAATCGTTTTTCATCAAACTTGGTGGAAAAATCGCAAAAAAATTCGTGGAGTAGAACAAACCTGGTCCCATGTCGATGGTTTCTTTAGGAAGGCATTAATTAACCATTTTATTTACGATGGAAAACGATGCAAGTCTACGGACTTGGTGCACCCTAATTAACCATGCAAGTCTACGGACTTGGCGCACCCTCATTCGCTGTACACTAGCAAAGCACGAGCGTTCAAACTTTCACCAGGAACGAAGGGCCCGCGATCACTTGTATAATCTAGAACATTTAACCAACTAAGCATAACACATCATTAACAACCCATCAGCATCCAATTACAGTTTATAATCGCCCAGATAGGATGGCATATGTCTGGAACGTCACGAGCGACGGGGAGGGGGCTGAGTTGGAGATGTATCTGGCTGCCGATTTCCCTCGTGGTCCGCCATTTCCAGCTGCTCGTCCCTCTCAGCTACCGGGTGTTCATTGAGACGTTCATCTAAACTTTGTATAGGAACACGTTCACTGCTGGCCTTGTCCTGAAGTGTCTCTCTGCCTGATTCAACACCTTTGGGCGCGAGGTGGTGCAGAGACACTGTGGTTTCCCCTCCATCTGGAAATCTGACGCTCGCATATTGCGGATTAACATCAAGTAATTCCACCTCGTCCACCAACAGATCATATTTACTGTAGCGTACTTGGCGTTTGAGATACACAGTCTTTTGAGTCGTTAACCAGGTAAGTATTGCCCTCCCACTGGCCGATCTCCATTGGTAACCAAACATCCGTTCGCGCGGAGTTGTATTAGTGACAGTTGACTGCAGCGATCAAATGCAGTGGAGAGCATCCATGAGGACATCTTCCCAATGAGTAGTAGGTAGATTTCTGAATTTCAGCGCAAGTGTCACCGTTCTCCAGATGATAACATTATAGCGCTCCACTTGACCATTACCCTGGAGGTTGTAGGCGGTTGTCCAACTATAGTGGCAACTCCACGCTGATGCAAAAACTGCTTCAGCTCGCCCGATATGAACGACGCTCCTCGATCGAAATGAATATAGGCTGGCATGTCAAAGATGGAGAATAATGAACAGAGACATTTTATCACAGTGTTTGTCGATAAATCAGAGCATGGGAGGTGAATGGGAACCTCGAATATTCATCAATTATAGTAATTAAATATCGATTTCTTGTTTTAGAAGGAAGAGGTCCCTTGAAACCCACATTCAGCCTTTCAAATGGCTGAGTAGCTTTTATGAGAGTACCAGAGTCTGATCTGAAGAATCGCTGCTTAAGTTCCAGACATATAGGGCAAGTGGCAGTCATCGCCTCTATGTCACTGAAAGAGTATGGTAGATTTTTGCTCCGTACAAAGTGTATCATCCTTGTAATGCCTGGGTGACATAAATTATTGTGAAGAGTCTGCAGATCATCTGTAGCAGATACCAAGCTGCACATGCGTGAGAACGCATCCGCGGCGGCATTTTCTTTGCCAGGACGATAGACGATGTTGTATCTGAAGCATGATAGGACAATTCGCCATCTAGTGATCTTCTCATTATTGACTTTGCTCGAACTTTTGGGGTTGAACATGAAGGCGACTGACCTCTGATCCGTGATCAACCGAAAATGCTGCCCAATTAAGTAGTGTCTCCATTTTCTCAATGCCTTTGTAATGGGCCGAGTTCCTTTACTTCTTATTTTATCATCCAGATATTCTTTTCTGTTATTATTTTTCAATTCTTTATATATATAGATATCCAGAAATTTCAGAGTAATTTCAAATGCCCCGCCATGAGTGATACTGAGCGTTCAAGGTCATCTGAGGGGAGGGAGCGCTGCCTGCTCGTAGCGAGAGATTGCGGAACTAGGCCTATATGATATTAAATGTGATTTACCGAATTAATAATGATGCGATTCATGAAGTTAAGGGACTATTATTGAATTTGAAATTATTATAGATCGTTTAGCAGTCTGAATAATGTTACGGGTGTCCCAAGGAGTTATTAGTTAGGCGGTAAATATATCACGTAGGCCCAAGCTAACGCCGTGGGGAGACGTGACGCTGGCTAGGCCCAGTCCCGGAGAGCATTCACACAGACAAGACGTTCCGCGCGTCCATCAGAAATAGTCACGTGGCCTAGTCACCTGTGCAGTATAACAAGTAAGTCTCGTTCGATCTCAGACAGGGTTAGATAGGGCAGTGAGAAAGTAAACTAGAGCTAACAGTGAGTTCATTTCAGGGTTTCCGTCAGAACCCACTTGATTGGAGTTGACCGGAGTTGACTGCGAGAGATTGACTGCCGTTTGAGACTGCCGTTGATGATTGAGGGTGGCGATTGTCGCCATTGGACCGATCAGAGTAGGCCTGTCACTGTTTAGCGGGGTAGCAAAGGATCTCTTGAATGAACGAGTGCTCCCGACAACTAACACGACACGGGACCAGCATCAGCAGTGGGTGATCAGTTCTTACCACTCCGGTGCACAACCCCACATGTCCCGAGCAGCTAGTGAAACCCTCTTGCTAACGGGAAGCTAAAGTTTCTCTCAGCTGCACAAGGTCTGATTGGCTCACTCTCTTCCTGCCCATGGACGCACTGGGAGTACACTGAGGCTATCTGAGTATATTAATGGTCACACACTGAGACCGTGAGTCTAGGACTCTAGGAGATACCTAGAGGAACATTTTATCTTCCTTATCACGGGTGTAGTTAACACCATTCCTCAGACTGACATTATCTTGACGTGTGTAGTTTAATATTTCTTAAATAATTTTGATAGTAGTGTTTTTTTGAATGTTTGTGCCATTAAGTGGAACCAGAGTGATACTGTGATTTGATTCTTTTAATGCCTCTAATTCTTCATAATTCTGATCTCAGGTATAACCTTGTTCCCCAGAGCAGTGGTTAGGTTAGGTTAGGAAGTGTACACCTGTTGGGGTGCTATAATTTTGTTGAGTGATATTATTTTGCTGAAAGCCCTTAAGGCCTATTCATTGTAGAGTATTTAATTTCTTATCTTTATTACCATTCCTCAGTGACTGATATTATTTTGTTGAAGACCCTTAAGGCCTATTCATTGTGGAGTATTTAATTTCTTATTTTTTAGTACCATTTCCTAAGTGACTGATATTATTTTGTGAAAGCCTTAAGGCCTGTTCATGTGTGCGAGCAACATTTCTTAATACTTCAAATTTATTGTTGCCTGTGTTTCTAATAATTTCTATGTCATGTATAACTTTTATTCCCAGAGTAGTGTTTAAAGTTTAAGTTAAGAGGTGCGCATATTGGTGTACCATTATTTGATTGTGTTTGTAGTGTTGGAGGGAATATAAGTGTCTAAATTTTAAAGTGTGTCTCATTCATCCCAGTCACAGACGCTATCCTTCCACGGGTCACGGACAGTTCATTTGTGTAGTAGATTTAAGTGTTCTTGTGCTGGTTCGGGATTTTTCTCAAAGGGGCGCTTCCACTGCCATTACCATCTATTAATTTTTAATAAACCCCAAGTCAGGTGAGAAATTAAAGTCCAGTAAATTCCGACCGGTTACAAATGGTAGCAGAGCGTAGTTTTTAATGTCGTGACTGATAGTACTGTGGTTGGGATAATGAACGCCATCATGTGTTGGTTAGCAATGGTAGGGATTGAACTCGCACTGATGCTCATCCTTGTGCCCGGACTGAGTTGGTTAGGCTTGACAATAGAGATGTGTATGAGGAGGAAGAGAGACGGCCGCGGGACCTTGGTACAGCTGAGAGAGGAGTTCGGAGACCTAAAGAGGGATTATCAAGCACAGGTAAACAGGTTCAAGTGGGAGTCTCAGGCACACATTCAACGGTTCAGGGAGGAAACAAGGGGTGAATGTCAGGCACACGTCCAGCAGTCAAGGAAGTGTGAGGTCCAAGTGGGAAATATAGGGGTACGTAAGTAGTTCAGAGAGGTTGATCGAGCCCTCCAGCTGAGAGACAAGACGAAGCCGACCGATTGCAGTTTAGGGTGCATGGTAATGAGAAAAGGCAGGTTGTAGGGGGTGAGTTGGAGGAGTTGTGAGTAGGGCAGAGGGGATTGGAGAGATGGTTAGGTCAGAGATGTGCGTTGAGTAGTGGTTGCTGTCATGAGCGGGATTGAGTTGCTGTCATGAGCGGGATTGAGTTGCTGTCATGAGCGGGATTGAGAGTACGGTTGTAATGTCCAGGGCCTCACTAAGATGGACTGGTACATTGTCAGAGGGTTGGTCTGCCGGCATGAGGTTCGGAGACGTGGACTGAGTATTGTTTTGACACTGGTTCCTCTTAGCTCAAGGGCCAGGCAAAAGGAGAGCATGTTGGAGATGGACTGAGTATTTTTTTTGACACTGGTTCCTCTTAGTTCAAGGGCCAGGCAAAAGGAGAGCATGCTTGTTTTGGACTGTGTATTTTTTTGACACTGGTTCCTCTTAGTTCAAGGGCCAGGCAAAAGGAGAGCATGCTTGTTTTGGACTGTGTATTTTTTTGACACTGGTTCCTCTTTGTTCAAGGGCCAGGCCAAAGGAGAGCATGTTTGTTTTGGGCTGGTATTAATTTTGACATTGGTTCTCTAGTTAAGGGCCAGGCAAAAGGGGAGCGTGATGTTCTGGTTGGATTGAGTTGGGCTAGGAAGAAATGGAGTTGCTAGCTGCGAGTGGAATAGTACAGAGTTGAAGGTGGGTTTTAAGTTGTTCTCTCAGCACATGAGGGCAGTGCTGTCTTTTTTTAGGGGGGTCGAGTGTTAGCGGGAGAGAAAAGGAGAGAAGAGAAGACGGGAATGCTGCATTTAGCAAAAGGGGTGAGGTGCAGTCCTTAGAACAAAATTTTAGGGGGGTCGTATGCATGTTTTCTCAGCACATGAGGACAGTGCTGTCTTTTTTTTAGGGGGGTCGATTGTGATATCCAGAAATTTCAGAGTAATTTCAAATGCCCCGCCATGAGTGATACTGAGCGTTCAAGGTCATCTGAGGGGAGGGAGCGCTGCCTGCTCGTAGCGAGAGACTGCGGAACTAGGCCTATATGATATTAAATATGATTTACCGAATTAATAATGATGCGATTCATGAAGTTAAGGGACTATTATTGAATTTGAAATTATTATAGATCGTTTAGCAGTCTGAATAATGTTACGGGTGTCCCAAGGAGTTATTAGTTAGGCGGAAAATATATCACGTAGGCCCAAGCTAGCGCCTTGGGGAGACGCGATGCTGGCTAGGCCAGTTCCGGAGAGCCTTCACACAGACAAGACGTTCCGCGCGTCCATCAGAAATAGTCACGTGGCCTAGTCACCTGTGCTGCGCTATTGCAGTATAACAAGTAAGTCTCATTCGATCTCAGACAGGGTTAGATAGGGCAGTGATAAAGTAAACTAGAGCTAACAGTGAGTTCATTTCAGGGTTTCCGTCAGAACCCACTTGACTGGAGTTGACCGGAGTTGACTGCGAGAGATTGACTGCCGCTGATGATTGAGGGTGGCGATTGTCGCCATTGGACCGATCAGTGTAGGCCTGTCACTGTTTAGCGGGGTAGCAAAGGATCTCTTGAGTGAACGAGTGCTCCCGACAACTAACACGACACGGGACCAGCATCAGCAGTGGGTGATCAGTTCTTACCACTCCGGTGCACAACCCCACATGTCCCGAGCAGCTAGTGAAACCCTCTTGCTAACGGGAAGCTAAAGTTTCTCTCAACTGCACAAGGTCTGATTGGCTCACTCTCTTCCTGCCCATGGACGCACTGGGAGTACACTGAGGCTATCTGAGTATATTAATGGTCACACACTGAGACCGTGAGTCTAGGACTCTAGGAGATACCAAGAGGAACATTTTATCTTCCTTATCACGGGTGTAGTTAACACCATTCCTCAGACTGATATTATCTTGACGTGTGTAGTTTAATATTTCTTAAATAATTTTGATAGTAGTGTTTTTTGAATGTTTGTGCCATTAAGTGGAACCAGAGTGATACTGTGATTTGATTCTTTTAATGCCTCTAATTCTTCATAATTCTGATCTCAGGTATAACCTTGTTCCCCAGAGCAGTGGTTAGGTTAGGTTAGGAAGTGTACACCTGTTGGGGTGCTATAATTTTGTTGAGTGATATTATTTTGCTGAAAGCCCTTAAGGCCTATTCATTGTAGAGTATTTAATTTCTTATCTTTTATTACCATTCCTCAGTGACTGATATTATTTTGTTGAAGACCCTTAAGGCCTATTCATTGTGGAGTATTTAAATTCTTATTTTTTAGTACCATTTCCTAAGTGACTGATATTATTTTGTGAAAGCCCTTAAGGCCTGTTCATGTGTGCAAACAACATTTCTTAATACTTCAAATTTATTGTTGCCTGTGTTTCTAATAATTTCTATGTCATGTATAACTTTTATTCCCCAGAGTAGTGTTTAAAGTTTAAGTTAAGAGGTGCGCATATTGGTGTACCATTATTTGATTGTGTTTGTAGTGTTGGAGGGAATATAAGTGTCTAAATTTTACAGTGTGTCTCATTCATCCCAGTCACAGACGCTATCCTTCCACGGGTCACGGACAGTTCATTTTGTGTAGTAGATTTAAGTGTTCTTGTGCTGGTTTGGGATTTTTCTCAAAGGGGCGCTTCCACTGCCTTACCATCTATTAATTTTTAATAAACTCCAAGTCAAGTGAGAAATTAAAGTCCAGTAAATTCCGACCGGTTTCATATATATATATATATATATATATATATATATATATATATATATATATATATATATATATATATATATATATATATATATATATACACACAATCAACACTCAACCGCTAGGATTCGAACCCACGCCCACGACTGTAACAGGAACGCTACCTCTGGACCACCAGGATACTATAAGCAGTCCTAGACTCTGTTATATTTCACACAAAGCCTGTTCAATGAGCTTATGGCATCGTGAACCTCTAATGGGGACTACCCGTATCACGTATGCGTCAAACGTTTTACCAAATCCTGAACACGAGGATCCATATATATTTCATTAGCCCAATAAAGCACGTGGACTTCTACATACAATCAACACCTCAACCCGCCAGGATTCGAACCCACGGCCCACAAGCCCATGACTGTGACCGGGGAACGCTACCTCTGGACCACCAGGATACTATAAGCAGTCCTAGACTCTGTTATATTTCACACAAAGCCTGTTCAACGAGCTTATGGCGCCGTGAACCTCTAATGGGGACTACCCGTATCACGTAGGTGGTCAGAGTAACGTTTTACCAAATCCGGCTTTTGGGTAGAGTGGTAGATGTATAGGCACGTGAGTACGTATTATTTTCTGGGAACCAATGTTTAGAAGGAGTAGAGAGGTGATACTCGTAGATTACTAATTCAATATTTATTAACACAGTGAGTGAATAAGATGTTACTTAAATTCACTCAGACAAGACTGGGCCCTTAGGTCTTACTGTACCAATCAAAGATAGTCCGGCAATCCATCATTAAACAACTATTAAGTTTCTTCAGACAAGACTGGACTCTTAGGTCTTACTGTATCATTGATAAAATAGACCCACAATTACTTACTACTTCATGAAACACTTCAAGGACTTATTATATCATTGAACAACTCCAAGTACTTATTACTTCATTAAACCATTGTTGTATTATTCCTCTGACAAATAATATTCAGTAATTATTATACACGGTCAGATAACACTGGACCCTCAGGTCTTACTTTTATATGTAACAAATTTCATCTTCAATTCTTGGTTACAACATTAAACACTCATTATATTATTCCATTGTCACTACAGATGATTATATGACACTTGACAATATCCCAAATCAACCTATAACATCACGTTCTATCGGCATGAACAACATGGTACTTTTCCTTCAGTTCATGTACTCAACTCACATAACATATTTCCTGGTACTCTTAATAGTTATGGGTTCACTACTTAACCAGGGATTTCCATATTTCTGTTAGTAATCCCTCAATCAAGATACAATAATACTTAGGCCCATGTTACTGTGAGAAGTGCCCCAGGGTACAATGGTGGCCTCATAATTAATGAAGATCTCTGTTAGGGGTCGGTTGTAGACCGACACACGCCAAGGGAGTGGGGGCCTGATTTGCAGGAAACGGACTTCCCAGTTTAATCCTGTCGAATTAACGGCATCATCCAACCCGGCTACCGACCCACGGTAGCCGATGAGTATTCAGCTCAACACACTGGCCTGGAGATACGTTGAGGAAGAGTCACGAATGCGTGAATATTTAACTTCAACTATACAAACATACGTCTGACAACGGTCTAGATGACACTTACTTTATATTAATCCTTTCAATGGGTAAATGACAATTTCACTGTTACAACATGAACACTGATATTCACAAAATTGACTAAGTTAAACTGAATTAATATGGCAGTGTGGAACACTGGTTAACATACCTGGAGATACGTTGAGGAAAAGTCACGAATGCGTGATTCTCCCTCGTGTAGAGGTATATACGTGCGCCCTCGGGGCAACTTGAGCCCCCGCATTCATACCAAAAAGGTTGATTTCACCAATGCCAGACCTTCTCTACCATTTTGGAACACTGTATACTTAGTTATGAACTCCGGTGTTCCTGATCAGGGTAATTTCCTATGTCTATTCATATAATCTAATCAGAGGTTGAGCTTGCCAGGAAAAAGTGGAATATACACGTTGATAACATCAATTCTGCGAGCTCAGAGCTGCTGCAAACAAGGAGCTATTTGCGGGGAGGCGTTAGATCTTGGAGATTATACAGGTTGACAGAATAGTTCAGGAGATTAATGACTTTCTTAAATAGACAACTGACAAACTTTAAACTACAACCATCAGATTCTCTGATGTTTGGGCAACAAAATAATCTGACTTCAGTAGCAATTGGAAACTAATGGTTATTCTTAGGGGACGATACCGCGGGTATCGTTGGTACTGGCAGACTCAACACTCACTTACCTAACCAATGTTACTAACAATAAAGACAGTTAAAGCGTTCAACATCACTCACAAAGGATCTTGTATGCTTTAACTGTAATCAAACATATCTAAGTTGACTCAAAACAAGGGTGTTCTCTCTAACATTCAAATTCATTTTATAGAGAGGTTGGTTTCAGTAAGTTAGAGAAAGTGGGATAACGGAGGACTGAGGCGTCTTGAAGCGATGAGAAAACGAACTCCTCAGATGGAGGACTCAAACGAAGGCAGAGTTATATGTTTTGTGGGCTATTGAGCATAATATGAATCGTTTGATTTTGGCGTTAACTGACGTGTATGACCCTGGTCATTACACATCCACTATGGTGTAGGCCTCCTTTTCGACAGAAGAGTGCTTCTGCTCCTAAGCTGTAAGTGTCCTTGAGAAGAAAGCCACAGGTCGACCAGACTGACTCATTAAAGCAGCTATAGCGTACTCTGACGCCTCAGTTTCCACAACGAATGGTATTGTTGGATCTATAGCAGTCACTGCTGAGCCATCCAATTTATGTTTAAGGCTTCCAAAAGCTTTGATTTCCAAACGTGACAGTGGGAAACCCTTTGCCTGTGCCAAAGGGTGGATTTTCTTGGAAAATCCAGTAATCCATTGGGAATAATGTGCAAGCATTCCCATAACACGTCGAAGTGAGTGTGTGTCGTGTGGTACAGGAAGGTCCAGGAGGGGCCTCAAGCGCTCCTGGTCAGGCTTAATTGTGTCATCACTAATTGTGTCTCCAAGCAAGTCAACAGACGTCAGAGAGAAGTTGCAATTGTCATCATTCAGCATTAGGTTATACCTTTTGACCACATCTAAAAACCGTTTGAGATTGTTGTCACTGCCGGATTGGCCTGTGTTCCCCCGACCTCCAACGGACACACACAATCCCACCTACTGTGAGGTGTGCTCCACTGGAGGGGCTCTAGCACGAATACTTAAATATAAGCAGGTGCCTCGGCCAGGGTAAGTAAGGAAGGATTTCAGCAAGAGAGAAAGACCTCAAACCACGTCAGTACTACCAACCAATAGCTGCCCTCCAGCAGGAGTGTGGGTCACTCACTCTGCCCGTGGGGAGGACTAGCTAGGGTTGACAATCCTGAACGCTCTTGAGGTAGTCTGGTGACGGTCGTAGTCGTTTTCCATTGGCGTTTCCCCAAACAGGATTCCTGGGACGTCCAGTAGTGGTCAGAGAGGTCGAGTTGTGTTCTGGTCGTCAACAGTAGAAACAAGGCTGGCTGCTTTGGCGGTGAGGAGTCTGGAGAGAAGTCCGATCACTGCGAAGGATCAAAAGTCGAAGTGGAAAGATGAGAAATGCTACTGATTGGCTGGGAAGCTGACGGCAAGTGATGAATCAGCAGTTGTAGGGGAGAGTATCCACTACAGGTCACCCATCCAAGTACAGGTACAGAAGAGGGCCTGCAGAATCATGCTCGATGCAGATTACTCCAGCTACAACAATGATCTCTCCACCCTGGAAATGCCATCCCTCAGTGACCTCCACCACCAAGCACTAGCAGGGTTTGGCAATGGACTACTGCACCATCCTCGTCATCGCCACCTACTGCCACCTGCAGTCCCGAGCCCACCTCGCGCAGTTCGCCACTACAACAAAATTCAGCCCATAAGAGCCCTCACTGATAGATATAAGAATAGCACCATCCCATCTATTGCTAAAATAATAAACAGCGCCTGATTTATTGTACAGCCCGGTAAATGTATTGAACGTATATTATTATGTCTAAATCACATGTAAGTTTGTATATTTTCAGCCACCGGCTGCAACTCTATTAATAATCCTTTTATTATTATTATTATTATTATTATTATTATTATTATTATTATTATTATTATTATTATTATTATTATTATTATTATTATTATTATTATTATTATTATTATTATTATTATTATTATTATTATTATTATTATTATTATTATTATTATCATTATTAACATACCCAACGTTGCTTAACTTCGTTGATCACATGAGAAGCGATGTTTTCGACGTGGTATGGCCGCTATCTACTTTTAGCAGCCTTTATTTAATTTGTATGCTTCAAGAATGGATGCAAAGATTCAATGTCACAAAGTGTAAGAGGATGCACCTGGGAGGGCCACCAGACTGGTGCCTGCACTACCGCACCTCAGCTACCCTGACAGATTAGAGCGCCTGAAATTGCCTAGCTTATTTTACTTTTATCCTCTTCACCACTGATCGGCTCGTTAACCGCTTGGGCGATCAGTCACGTCTCTGATTACTTTTCCTTTTCTTTTATCCTCTTCACCAAAAGATCGGCTCGCTAGCCGCCCGGGCGATCGGTCACGTCTCTGTCACGCACTGTTGGCAAGTACTGGGCATGCACCGGCTCCTGAATGTGCCTGAACCCGCTCCAGTGTTGGTCAAGTCTTTTCTTGAAAGAGCTCACACTCGGTGCCGTCACAACACTTTCTTGTAGATTGTTCCAAGAGTTTACAACCCTCACTCCATACTACAGGCAGGCAAGGGGAGACCTAATTGAAGTGTATAAGCATCTCAAAGAACACTACTCAGTCGAGTGCCCTGACCTGGAGCTGGCGGACGCTCTCCCCACAAGGGGTCAGGGCCGGATTCAGGAGTGGGCAAAGTGGGCAGCTGCCCAGGGACCTCCACAATCTGGGGGCCTCCACATATTACGATATTTTACTTATTTGTTTATTCATTTGAATTATTTTTATTTTCATTCTTTAAAATTCATGTTTATCTATTCCATCACGTAAAACTATGTTCAGCAAGAAGCGTGATAGAAATTAGGCTAGCTACTCCTTGAAATTCATGAATACCTGGTTTTCCTATGAACCGTATATTTTTATTGAATGCTATTGTTTGTGTTGCTAATTATATATTTAGAATTCCACAAACATATATTGATTAAAAATGAACTACATGGAATAACGAAATTGAGATTAAAAAAACAAATAAAATATTTTTTTCATTATCACTTCCATTACGAATGCCATCAGGACGCTGTTGTAGGAATTCGTGGTATAATGTTGTCTAGCACTCAGGATGGAAGGAAACTCTAATGTGGTTTTCTTGTATAATATAAGTTATATGGTAGACAGTCTGGTGCTGGAGGTGCCGTGTGGTGAGGAGCTGCTCAGTAGAGACGTTCGGTGAGTAGCGTGTTGAAGGAGGTAGATGTGCAGGAGCTTCGTTAGAGAAGATGTTGCCTGTTGCTGGCCTCCTGGTTGAATGAATGCTGACAGCGTGGAGCTTGCTGGAGGAGGTGTTGCTTGTTCAAGAAGATGGGCAGAATGAGAAAGCTGGTTGGTGAGAAGGCTCAGAGAAGGACAGCTGGTGGGTCGCCATGCTCGCTGGCGGGAGCGAGGACCGCCAGGCAGCGACGGAGGAGGAGGTGTTGCTTGTTCAAGAAGAATGGTCAGAATCAGTCTCAATGGAGAGACAGAGCTTATATACCCAGCAGCCTCTATGAGTCATGTTGGGAAAACCCGAGAAGTCGCCGGTCTTTTGGTTCGGTTGCTAGGATACGGTGACATTGGAATGCGGATATGCAGTTGTAGGGGAGAAGTCCACTACAATACTCCCCCTTCCCTCCAGGCGGTGTAGGAGACTTGTTGTCTGTAGAGTTGCTTAGCACATGTGAGGCAGACCGGGCGGTGCATGCCTCATGTGAGACAACGGCGATGGCGTGAATGAGCCGATCGCTGAAATACAACTGTCTAGATACACACTATCTGTGGGAGAAGGGAGAAAAAGGTTGTGTGGAGGCGATGAATGTTGTGCTTCCCTCACGACAGGTACAAGGTCGTCAGATGCGCCTGCTGGGGTGTGTGTGGGCCTGGGTCAGGAGCAGGGGCTGCGTCAGCAGAAGTGGATTAGGGCTCGTGACAGCAGCTGGGTCCACGACAGCAGCAGGGTGCAGGACATTAGCAGGGAGTACCTGAGGGAGAAAAGAGGGTGTGTGGAGGCGATGAATGTTGTGCACTTCCCTCACGGCAGGTACAGAGTCGTCAGGATGTGGTGTTTGGGGCAGGAAGAGGAGCCGGTGTCTGCTTGAAGACTGGGAGCGTGATCAGTGTCTCCTCCATCCTGTGTGAGTGCTAATCTCCGGGAGTCACCATTGTAGGGGTATCGAGATATTAATGTTGTCTAGCACTCAGGATGGAAGGAAACTCTAATGTGGTTTTCTCGTATAAAATAAGTTATATGGTAGACAGTCTGGTGCTGGAGGTGCCGTGTGGTGAGGAGCTGCTCAGTAGAGACGTTCGGTGAGTAGCGTGTTGAAGGAGGTAGATGTGCAGGAGCTTCGTTAGAGAAGATGTTGCCTGTTGCTGGCCTCCTGGTTGAATGAATGCTGACAGCGTGGAGCTTGCTGGAGGAGGTGTTGCTTGTTCAGGAAGATGGGCAGAATGAGAAAGCTGGTTGGTGAGGAGGCTCAGAGAAGGACAGCTGGTGGGTCGCCATGCTCGCTGGCGGGAGCGAGGACCGCCAGGCAGCGGCGGAGGAGGAGGTGTTGCTTGTTCAAGGTACCATTTGGCTGATTGGGAACCAGCGTTGAATGCGTGAAGGAAGCTCTTTTTGATGTGGAGCTTACTAGTCTTTCTGAGGTGATTCTTGATCTGTTGCACGCTTGCTGGAACTTGGATGTGTGCGCTACTGGAACGTGTAGCTGCCTTGGCTGCTTCGTCTGCCACGTCGTTTCCTCCGATCCCTACATGACTGGGAATCCAGTGTAAGACGACTGGGCGGTTTTGTCTTTGGAATTCCTGTAGCTGTGCGAGGATAGAGGTTATGATGTGGACGTTGTCTCTTGGTTGACTGTGTTGCAGCGCCTGCATGGCCGATTTCGAGCCCGTTTGAATTATGATGGACTTGTTGTGTTGTGTTGCAGCGTGTTGTAGGGCCATTGAGATTGCTACCAGCTCTGTTTGTAGGGTGGAGCAGTCATTAGAAAGTCTCCATCGGAGGGTCTGACCGAGGGTGTAGAAGGCCGCTCTGGATCTATGATATTTTGGGTCCACCGAGCCGTCTGTGAAGTATGATGCTGCATCAGCCGGTGTCTCGGTGGCTATGGCTTCCAGAGTTATTTTTTTGAGGTCCTCCTTCTGGAGGTTGGCTTTATTATCGCCTAGGTCGGTAATTTTGAATGTGGCTGGTGGAGGGCTCCATGGTGGAGGAACTAAGTAACCATTGTCTCGTGTGTCTTGGTTGTTCTTGACGAGTGTTTCTTCTTGCAGGTGTCGGATGACCTCGCTTGCCTCGTGCGACCAGGTGGCCCCTCGCACTCTGTGGTCGAGGTGGAGGGAGGCACTGATTCGAATTTTGGCAACTGTGGGCTTATCTGATCTACAGATTTAGGCGAGGAGACCGGCTGTCACCTGCTTGACTCGTACTGCCAGGGGTGGTAGTTCTGTTTCCGTTTGCAAATTGCAAATTCTGGTCCACATGGGTGCTCAGAGCATGGTCCTGAGAGCATTATTTTGGATGACTTCTAGCTTAGCTATTTGGTCTTCTCTCAGTCCAATGAGTGCTGGAGCACTGTAATCTACCAGCGATCTGATGGCGACCGTGTAGTAGGCTTTGAGCACATGAAGGTTTGCTCCTGCGGTTGTGCTGGTGAGCGACCTCATTATATTGTGTCTGCTCTTCGTTATGTGCCTGAGATACTCGAGTTGCGGCTTGAAAGTGAGTTTCTGGTCAAACCAGATTCCAGGACACTGGTGGGTGTTGGTCCAGACTACCGGCGTGTTTTGTATGGAGAGCATCTTGTCTGGTGTGTCTGAGCAGATGGCCATCGCTTTCGACTTGGCTGGATTTATCTTGAGTCCAAGTCTGTTGCACTCCTCTTCGAAAAGTTGGAGTGCGTGTTGCGTGTTGGCTAGTCTGTTTGATCCTCTTACCATAAGCTGTAAGTCGTCTACATAGCATAGGAGCTTGGCTGTTTGTCTGAAAGGAAGTTTGACAAGATTTTCCATCAGGACATTGAACAGCATTGGACTGAGGATGCCTCCTTGTGGGGTTCCGTTTTCATGGACCCTGTAGCTTGAGGTTGCTCCCTGAAAGCGTACTCTTGCTTCTCTCTGTGTGAGGTAGTTCTGGATCCACCCCAGCAACCTTCCTTTGACGCCTTTTTCAGCGAGCGTCGTTGTAATGGCCAGTGGATTTGCTAGTTCGAAGGCCTTCTCCAGGTCGAGGAAGACCACCAGAGCTGGTTTGTAGTCCACTGTGCTGAGTATCTCGGCGATGTTGTTGCCTGTGCGGGTGTTCTTGGTGTAAGCAAAAATGTGAGGGTGTGGGCTGCCTACTTTCCACTTGAGTCGGTTGAGAGCCATTCTTTCTCCCGTCTTCGCTATGCAGCTGAGAAGGGAGATGGGTCTCGGTTTGTCTGGTTCTCTGGGCTTCGGAATGGGCTGTATATCTGCCTGCTTCCATTCCGGTGGGAGTCTTTGTGCTCTCCACGAAGCATTGATGACTTGTAGCAGAGCCTCGTGTCCGGCTGTACCGGCATGGGAAAGCATGGAGTAGGTTATCCTTTCGGCCCCTGGTGCTGTGTCCTTGCTTCGTTTTAGCGACTTCTGGAGTTCTTGCTGGTTGAAAGGTCTGTCGGTGTCATCTTCACTGTTGCAGGCCTCTTCGATCATCTGGAGTCTGACCTGTCGCAGACGCCGTTGTGTCTCCTCCGCCTGTCTCGGGAGGTTTTTCGTTGCTGCTCGGTCAAAGAACAGTTTTGCAAGTCTCTCAGCTTCCTCTTCTGGGTTGGGATGGGTTGGTGGTGGTGGTGTTGCCTTCCCAGATGCCCTTCGGATCTGGGCCCACATCTTGCCAAGGGAGGTGTGCTCGTTCAGTTCGGAGCACCACTTGAGCCAGCTTACGTTTTTTATTTCTTCCTTCTCTTCCCTGGTATCCTTAACTATGACTTGCAGGAGATGTCTGTTTGTTTCCGTGGGATGTCTCCTGTAGTTTCTTCGGGCCATGTTCACTCTGTGGTTGAGTTCTTTCACCTTGGGACAGTAGTACCAGTAATCATTGGTTGGTTGGTTGGTTGTACGGAGAGAAGAGAGCAGTAGCTCTGAGAGTGGGAGAAGGGTAAAGTACAAGGTAAAGTTCAGAAGTGGGAAGTAAAGGAGAAGGTTAACAGCAGGTGGGCTATCCACCTTGCGGAGACGGGTTTTTTTGTCTTCCGTAACTGTGCTGCATTAGAGGCTCATGGGGTTAGGGAAGGCCGGTCTCAGCCAAGCTAAGCTAAGTTATTCTGAGTTGTCCTTGGGGCATATTATCTTAGGGTGGGGGGGGTCCCTCCAGGTCCTTGTGGCACTGTAGGGATGATCCCCATCTTTGTTTTTTTTTAACTATTTAGGTGTTTGTTTATTTGTGGGGTCCCTCCAGGTCCTTGTGTGACTGGAGAGTTGTGCCCATCTTTTTGGTTCTTATTTGTTGTTATTTTGTTGTTATTGTGTATATAGAGGCTCTGGTTCTTCATTATCATTTTTCCTGCTTCTAGGCCACCATCTGTGTGTTGTATTGGTGATTTCCTCGATTAATTTGTTTAGTATGGGATCCTGTTCTTGCTGGATTTTTTCCCATATTGCTTTTGCTTGGGTGTGTATTCTGGTGTTGAGTGGGTCTATACTGTGTTCTGTGTGTATGTCTTGTACTGTTTGTGTGTATGGTGGTTGGTGTTTTGCCGCTCTTCTGAGGGCTATATTTTGTACTGCTTGATATTTAAGTTGATTAGTTCTTGCGATTGTGTTCAGAGGTATCGGAGGGTATTCTAAGTGTGGTCTGATCAGTGCTTTATATAGGTGCAATTGCGTGTTGGTGTCCAGTTGGAGGAATCTTCTGAGTTTTGTAAGTTGTGTTCTTGCCATAGCTATTCTTTCATTAATGTGAGGGATTATTCCGCTTCTGGATATCTTGAGTCCTAATGTTTTTCCCTTGGCAACATATGGTATTTGTTGATTGTTGATAATAATAGGGCATGGGTTCGTTTTTGCGATGTGAATTATTTGGAGTTTTTGGACATTGGTTTTTATCTTCCATTTTCGTTCATAGTTGTTTATTATCTCTATTTCTCTGCATGTTCTAATGGCCATCATTTGTTTGGATTTTCCCGGGTACCTGATTATCTGTGTAACATCATCTGCGTATGCTATATATTCTGATTGCCGTGGTTGCGGCATATCTGCCGTATATACAGTGTATAACGTTGGTGATATATTGCTGCCTTGGGGAACTCCACTATAAAGGTTGAAGGTTTGTCCTAGATGGTTGTCAATGATTAGTTTGGCCTTTCTGTTATCTAAGAAATTACATAGTAGTGCTGTGATGTTGGTAGGCATGTCCAATTTGATTATTTTATACTTCATTCCTTCATGCCAGACTTTATCAAATGCTTTTGAAACATCTCTTAGAATTATATTACATTGTTCTTTGTTACTTGCAGCATTTGCGATTGATTCATATATTAGTGCTATTGCTGTATTGGTTCCTCGGTTTTTTCGAAAGCCGTGCTGTCTCGGGTTATATTTGTTTTCTTGGTCTAGAAAATTTCTGAGTCTATGGTTAATTATTTTTTCCAATATTTTACCGGGTGTTTCCAGTAATGAGATGGGTCTGTAGTTTTCTGCTTGAGTGTGGTTCTTTCCTGCTTTCGGGATGAGTCTGATTTTGGCTAATTTAAATTTGGTGGGGAAAAAGCCAGTTGCAAGTGAGGCATTGTATATATTTTTGAGCTGTTCGATCATAGTCTGAGGAATGTTTTGTAATACGATTTTATTAATTTGGCTTATGCCAGGTGCTTTATTCTTGAAACTTGCTATTGTTTTTACAATATCATTTTGAGTTAGAGGAGCAATTATTGGGTTGTTGATGTTTAAAGAGTTGAGGTTAATTTTTACGGTGGGTTTCCATTTCTCTGTGTTCGGGTTCAAATATGTTCTTGTTGCCTGTTCTGTTTCTTGGCAAAAGCTTCTATTATCTTCGTCGTTGATTGTGAATATGTTTTTCCAGAATTCTCTAAATATCGGTTCTTTTTCGTGTGGTTCTGTTGCTTTTCTACCGTTTTTGTCCTTAATATAACTCGTTTCTACCGAATTAGTTCCCATTAGGTTTTTAATTTTTTTTCCAGAATGCTTTTGGGTTTCTGTGATCTGCTTGTGTGTCCTGAATCAGTTTGTTCCATGTTTCATTGTGTTTGTTCTTACTTATTTCTTTCAGTTCTTCTTTTATATTCCTGTATAATATTCTGATGTCATTGTTCCACCCGTGTGTTTTGGTGTATTCATATATATTGGTGAGTCTGGTTTGTATCATTTTCTCTTCATGTGTTAATTGTGCATGTGGTAATGTACGGTATGTTGTTTTTGGGATATTGTTTTGCATTGCTGTTGTTACTTCATTGTACCATTTGTCCAGCGATTTGTCGATCTCAGTTGTGTCTTTATTGTGTAGTAGTGTTGGTTCGTTTTTGCTGAGATCCAATTTAAATTTTTCCCAATTTGCTCTATTAAGTGAAAATCTTGGGATTGATGGAATTTGTATCGGAGATGTGGATAAAGTTGCTATTATGGGTAAATGATCACTGGTTGTTGTGGGTCCAGCCTTTAGATGTACATTTAGATGGTGATGCCTATTGGTTAAAACAATGTCAGGTTTCCCAGTGTTACCGGCTGATACGTAAGTTGCGAAGTCGGGCCCAAGGTGAGTTATTGTCCCGTGTTCGATGAGAGCATGTAGAATTTTTCCTCCTGGGTTTCTAATATTATTTCCTAAGGTTGTGTGTTTTGCATTGAGGTCTCCTATAAAGTATGCTGGCTTGTTTTGCCTCATTAGTTTTAAAATATCACCTGTAGGGAATATTGGCCTTCTAAATGTTAAATATGACGTTCCGATTAATATTGGGCCTCTGGTTGTGTTTACTTCGGCTGCAAGAAAGTTGATATGAAAGTTGTCTATGATTTTATACTGTATGTTGCGTTTTATAGCTATTGCTATGCCGTCGTGTGGTTCATCATGAATGTTCATTTGATGTACATGGTAGTTAAAAATCTTGATTTTGTCACCTTTTTTCCGACCATGTGCGTTGATAAGAATAATGTCTGGGTCTATTCTGCTGTATATATTGGTGAGTTCTGATTTCCTCGTCAGATTCCAGGCAAGGACGTTGTGCTGGATTATCTTTAATAATTTATTTTGTGTAATCGTGGATCCCGAGAACTTGGTGTAGGGTGTTTGCTGGCTCGTGCATCTCCTGGTGAGTGTCTACTCCTTTCCTCCTTCAGTCCCGTTCTGATTTTCTTAAACTTGGTTACATCCACTCTTTCGATTCTATTATATTTGGTATTTAAAAGTCCTGCAGTTATCAATTGGTCTATATAGGTTTCTTCTACCCTATCGTCTTCGTAGGTGAATTTTACAGTGCCTTCCTTGATTTCCTGCAGAAGTCTGTCATTTGATATTGTAGGTGGTGTGTTGACTGAGTAAAAGCGGATACCGATCTCATTTCCTAGGTTTGCTGGCTGCACATCGCTTGGTGAAGATGGGGGGGCACGATGGCCAGAGTGGGATTCTTTTCTTAATTTTGCTTTGGTTGGATCAACTTTTGCAGATTGTGATTTCTCTGTTTGCTGAGTGGTGGAGTCTGATAATTTGCGGTGTGGTGTGACTTCTTGGGTGATAGGGTCTGTTTCCATGACGGTTTCTTCTATGAATGGTTTGGTTTTGTGCTCCTGTGGTTTCATTGCTCCCAGGCTACTCTCGGTGACGATTTTGAATATTTCTGTTGAGGGGGCGTCGTCTGGAAATTTTACCTCTGGCAGATTGTTTGCCGCAAACATTTCTCTAATCGTTTTTCCGAATGTTCCTGGTTTAGCAATGTTATTAAGGTGTGCATGTATGATACTAGTTAGGATCGTGAAAGGTAATCCTTCACTCAGATTGAGGTAAGTCGGCTGCATGAGGGGATTTTCTTTAGTTTTCTTCAAGACTTTGGAAGTGGTATCCTGTAGCTTTGCAATTGCTGCGTATGTTTTGTTGGGGTCTGTTTCAATCTTCTTGTTTGTTCTTTCTTTCTCTCTCAGGTTTCTAATTATTTCTTTCCTTATGGGACAACGCGCTGCTAGTGTTCGGTGGTCCCCATTACAGTTCAGGCACTTTGGGTTATCTTTATTACTACATTCTCTGAATGTGTGGCCCTCTGTTGCACATTCGGAGCAGAACTTCTTATCTTTTTGGGGACAATTTATTGCTAGATGATTGTATTTGTAACAGGTCCAACAGGGTGTTATTGGGAAAAATTCCTCCTGCTCAATTTGATGTTTTGTCAGATGGTAGTGGGAAATACAGAGGCCATTCTCTATGGCTTTTTGTGCCATGGAGATCTCTCCAAACCTGACCTTCATCATGGTAGGAGCACCAGGCATTAGCACAACCTCCTCGACTCTGGCCCATGTGTTCTTCTCTTCTATGTTATTGGCAATATTACTTGGTGTTTGTTTCAGTATGTTCTTATCTACCCTTTTAATCACTATGGATTTTTTGGCTCGTAGTTGTGGTGGTATTACTATTTCCAATCCGTGTTCTTTTAATTTCTTTGTTGATTCGTCTGAGAGCATATTGTCTACATCTTTTTCTTCAAGGCACAGGACTATGCATGAGTCCTTTGTTTCTATTAATGCGGCGAATTTGATGTTTAACTGGGCACACAGTAGAATACCCAGTTCCTCCTTACGTTTTTCCGATACGCCCCCCAAGAGGGAGCGTACCCGTATCCTGTTTCCGGTTGTCCTAGGCATTGCATTTGGTCGTTCTCCGTGTCGTCAGTATTAATATGGTTTTTACAGTCACCCTACCTATTCCAAGCGAGCAACCTAAACACAGGAATTACAGCACCCCCCACCGCCACTTGCTGGTCGAATGGTCGTAGAGTGGTTCCTGTGTCACTCACCTAGTAACCCCGTTAGGGGAACCTATATCCCTATTGTTGAAATTGCTCACTTATAGGCGTGAACTTGATGTGTACCTATTCGGGGGAGGGGTGGAGGATTAAGGATTTGCGACCCCCTTCCTAGGTGGAACACGCACGATCACGGTTTCCCAGGAAGGCTCGGCGGAGGGGTGGGTTCTGCTCCTACCCCCTTTCGTGTTCACAAACCCCTAAAGTGGAGGTGAACAGTTACAGGGGGGACCCAAGGACGAATACACCTCTAGGGTGCAGGTCCCCAGGCCAGAGCGAAAAAAGAAGGAAGAACAAGGTAAAACAGCCAGAGGTGCAAGTGACACCACTGGGATCGCGGCCCAAATCCGCTACAGAAAGCCGTTACAGATCACCCGATCAGGGCCGCCTCTGATCAGGAGTCACCCCTGATCAGTAGGGAAGCACAGAAAGGACGTTGTCTGCAACGAGCTTATGGGTTGTGTATAGTGATGGTGGTGAGGTGGTCAATTTCGTTCAGGTCGTCAACGGTTGAAAGACAGGCTGGCAGACTTTAGCAGTGAAGGTTCTGGAGAGAGGTCCGTTCACGGCGAAGGCTGGCTGGCGAATGAATTGAATTCCAGTTGAGTAATCATTGTACTGTCTTGATGTGGGTTTTGTTTTTGGGATAGCCTCTTCTGCCGCTTGGTGAAACGCCTCGACCAATTGGTGGTGGAGGGTTGTCTCATCCACGGGTGCTGCGCCGGCCGGCTGTGATTTTTCGAGCCACTTAGCCAGGTGTTTCTTAAAGAGTCCCCAGTCTGCCTTTTGGGTATTGTATCTCCATCTCGGGGGGGGGGGGGTGGAGTGGGGAGTTTGTTCACCTTCAGCGTTGTTAGGGTGGCGAAGTGGTCGCTGGTCAGCGTGGGGTGTATCTGCCAGGAGGCCGAAGGCTGTAGTGCACTGGAGACGAAGGTTAGATCTAGCCTTCCTCCCCTAGTGTGGGTGGGTTCTCCGGTGTTCAGGAGGCAGATCTCGGGTGTATCTTGAAAGGTGGTGTATAGGTGTAGGCCGTCTTCATTTGTGGGGCTTGCCGAGCTTAGGAAGGGATGATGTGCGTTGAAATCCCCTCCTATGAGTGTGGCGTGGTCAGCGGCCGAAGCAAATAATTGAGTAACCTCCAGTGAGCCCCTTGGGTTCTTGTAGATGTTGTGAACAGTTAATTCCCGTTCTTGGAGGGTTACTTTGACGGCCTGTGTCTCGATGTTTTCCCCACATGGAAATTGCTGCGTGACATCGGCGGAGGGTATGCTTGACTTGACCAAGATCATACATCCTCTTGTTGACGCCTGCGTGAAATGCCTCCTGTATGTCTTGTAACCGCTGAATTTGAAACAGTGGTGTTCTTGTAGAAGTGTTTCTTGTAGCAGTATGATGTCAAGCTTGTCCTTGGCTGCTGCTTCTTGTAGGAGGTGTTTCTTGTTTTTGATGCCCTGAGCATTCCATGTTAGGATGTTCAGGGTGATGATGTTTTCCACCACTGTTTCATCGGGGACTTCTGGTGGTCCTCGATGAAGATGTCCAAGTTCGATTCCAACTGGATCAGGTTCATATCTTCGTGTTCTGTGTTTTTTGCTTTCTGGGCCGTGGTTCGGTTGGCTAGGTCTGATACGTGTATCATTCCTTCTGGTGCCTTGGTGTGTGCTTCTTTTGTCTTTCTCGTGGTTGTCGTTGTCTGCTGCTTGGGTGGCTGAGGTGTGGCCGTAGTGAGGCCAGGAAACTGGGCTGCACTTTGGGTGCTGGATCACCACGATGCCAACTTGGTGAGGCAGGAGTGTGTGCCGTGCTTCTGTGCGCAGACTGCGCAGATTTCCTTGTACGTGCACCTTGTCTGATGGTGCCCGTATTTCTGGCATCTGAAGCACCGCAGGGGCTCTGGGACGAAGGGCCTCACTTCGTAGATCCCCCAGGTTTTGAGGTCTATGGTGCTGGGGGGTGAGCCGTAGTGCGTTATGAGCACTTGTTTCGTGGTGGCCGTCTTGTCGGACAGGGGAGAGCATCTCTCGGCTTTTAAGATCTTCGGGTGGTTCTCCAGGGGATTCGAGAGGTAGTTCCTTTGGGTACCGGAGGACTACCGACTTCATCAGTTTCTGGGCGGGGTCCAGCTTGGTTGATGCAATGGTGGTGGTGTTTTGCAGGTAGGTGTCGAGGGTGGTGGCGGAGTCCTTGTCTTTGGGGTGAATAATCATCTCCCCCTTTAGGTTGGGCCGCACTGAGAATTTGGCCAGTGGATTTAGCTTTTCCATCTCTGTGACGGCGGCATATGTTGTTTTTGCGTCCGTTTTCGTGATCCGGAATTTTGGCAGTGTCGTTGGAGGTGAGCTGGTGGTGGTGATGGGTGCCTTTGGGGCTGCTTGACGGCATTCGTTTCCCGAAAAAGCACGTCGGCGTTTCTTGTTTTCTACCTTCGTCCAGTTGTCCTCAGTGGCGGTAGCAGTGGTGGTGGAGTTGTTGGAGGTGGTGGCAGTGTTCCTACTTTTCAGGGCTTCATTGAAGGCGCGTAACTGGTTCGCTTTCTCTGTGCGGAGCCTGTCGTAGTTCGGGTCGTCAGGTTGGCGGTTCAGGCGGGGGTCGCGGTTAGGAGGGCGTACGCGCTCCATAACCGGTGTTTTTTTTTTTTTTTTTCAGATCCTACCTATTCCGGTTGAGTAAATAGCAGAGGAATTTCAGCACTCCCCACTGGCTGGTGGTCGTAGAGTGGTTCCTGAGCTTCTCTCCCGGAGCCCCGTTGGGGAAGCCTACTTCCTAGTGTATGTGACTGCTCACTTATAGACGTGAGCTAAGTGTGCCTATTTGGGAAGGATAAGGATTGCTACCCTCTTTCCAGGTGGACCCGCACGATCACGGTTTTCCTGGAAAGACTCGGCTGGGATGGGTTTTGCTCCAACCCCCTTTCGTGTTCACAATCTCCTGGGAGGGAGGTGAACAGTTACAGGGGGGACCGCAGGACGAATACACTTTTGAGGGTGCAGGTCCCTAGGCCAGAGCGAAAAAGGAAAAATAGTAGTAGAAGGGAAAGAGCTCAAACCACGTCGGAAATATCGCGCTATAACTGCTCTCCAGCTGGAGTGTGG
>NW_024734293.1:0-14023 GCF_018991925.1 Homarus americanus | reverse complement strand
TCTCTCTCTCTCTCTCTCTCTCTCTCTCTCTCTCATGATAAAAAACTGATCGACTTGTACCTGTGGTTCTTGTTTGTGTTTTAATTGTTAATTAAATACAACTTTTTATCTTATTTCTAATTTCTACTGTTGTTCCAGCCACATGTTGTATTGTTAATAATAATAATAATAATAATAATAATAATAATAATAATAATAATACGGTAATAATAATAATAAAAATAATGATGATAATAATAATAATTGAGACGATAATTATTAAAATATGGAGGCAGGAGGAGGAAGAGGGAAGGAATGATGATAGTTGAGAAGATGACAATGGTAGTGATAATGCTGGTTGTGGTAGTGATGGTAATATTACACACGTAACAATAATGGTTGCCCTTTGTGTACGAGGATGGCCGGCTCTAGAGCAACCTAGGCGTGAATTTGTTTAAGGTGTTAGAATCTGTCGCCAACACCACAACCACACCCTAAGTTAACGAGTTGTATGACCCAGTTTCAATGAATAGTCCGAGAAGACCGGACAACTCGGCAACTGCACTGGCTAACCATTATTCCAGAATAAGATCCGCAAATCGATTAACATCTAGGTTCCCATTTACTGGTAAATAGAAAGCCAAATGTCGTAAAAAAAATGCTCATAGTTTCACTCCGTCTGGGAATCGAACAGGGGTTCGATTACACCACAGGTTGCCAAAATCACGTTTAGTAAAAAAAAATTTTTTTTTTTTTTTCGTGCTGGTCAAGCCCCGACCAGAGGTTAGCTAGACCCCCGGACAACTCTTTCGGAGCTTGACCAGCACGTGGTATTGGTAATATTATCTCGACTTGTTTATATGTTACAAATTCACTTGTGAGTTTTTCAATGTTTTGTTTTGTATAATATTTACTTATTCTAAGCTAACTTTTAACAAATAAATGACTTAAATAATACGAAAACAAACAAATAAAAGCGGAACTCCACCTAACATATACTGTATGTTACACTAAATAGGAATAATTGGCCATTAGTGATAACTTCTATGTATTTATCTTTTCTAGAAGCCTTTGACTGGCCATAAACGATCCTGTAGATCATAAATATACATATAAATGAATACCTTCATGCATAATGTAACCTGACCAGACCTAACCTAACTTAACCTAATCTAGCCTAACCTAACCTAGCGTAACCTAACCTAAAGGTAATCTAGCCTTCTTGTTCTTGTTCTTGTTCTTCTTGTTCTTGTTCTCCTCCTCCTCCTCCTCCTCCTCCTCCTCCTCCTCCTCCTCTGCATTATATCATCATCAACTAAATTAAAATTCAAACGCCTTAACCTTACACACTGTGACCCTGGGTTGGAGAGGGGGGATGGGGGAAGACTCACCTAAATCACCCAGCAGGCGCTTTGTGACACCCAACAAGTGACCTTTGGGTGGGGGCAGTTTTCTCGCCAGATCTAGACCAGTGGGCAGTGTTAACCCCCAAAGGTCATCGAGGCAGGAGTGACCTTTGGGAAGTTTTGGGATTATAAATAGTGTTGTAGGAGGTGGAGGTGGAGGTGGTAGGTTAGTGAAGTCCTTGGTGGTGGTGGTTTGTTGAAGAGGGTCTGTTTTTTTATTGTTTTTATGTTTGTTTGATTGTTTTTATGTATGTTTGTTTGTTTGTTTTGTTTTATTCTTCGTTTGTTCGTTTTATTGTTTGATTGTTTGTTTGTTTTATTGTTTGTTGGTATGTTTGTTTGTTTTATTGTTTTTGCTTGTTTTATTGTTTTTTAGAATGATGTTTTTTGTGGTGTCATTATTGTTTGTGTTGTGTTGTTGCTTGCTTGTTTGTTTGTGATGTGTTGTTTGTTTCTGGTTGGTGTGAGAGAGAGAGAGAGAGAGTATCAACACAATTTCCATACCATATATTTACCAACAACTTTGTCATAACGTAACAGTGACCCAGGGACTCTCTCTCTCTCTCTCTCTCTCTCTCTCTCTCTCTCTCTCATGATAAAAAACTGATCGACTTGTACCTGTGGTTCTTGTTTGTGTTTTAATTGTTAATTTAATACAACTTTTTATCTTATTTCTAATTTCTACTGTTGTTCCAGCCACATGTTGTATTGTTAATAATAATAATAATACGGTATTTATAATAATAAAAATAATGATGATGATAATAATAATAATTGAGACGATAATTATTAAAATATGGAGGCAGGAGGAGGAAGAGGGAAGGAATGATGATAGTTGAGAAGATGACAATAGTAGTGATAATGCTGGTTGTGGTAGTGATGGTAATATTATACACGTAACAATAATGGTTGCCCTTCGTGTACGAGGATGGCCGGCTCTAGAGCAACCTAGGCGTGAATTTGTTTAAGGTGTTAGAATCTGTCGCCAACACCACAACCACACCCTAAGTTAACGAGTTGTATGACCCAGTTTCAATGAATAGTCCGAGAAGACCGGACAACTCGGCAACTGCACTGGCTAACCATTATTCCAGAATAAGATCCGCAAATCGATTAACATCTAGGTTCCCATTTACTGGTAAATAGAAAGCCAAATGTCGTAAAAAATAATGCTCATAGTTTCACTCCGTCTGGGAATCGAACAGGGGTCCACTCGCTTGCAAGGCGAGTATGCTGACTATTACACCACAGGTTGCCAAAATCACGTTTAGTAAAAAAATTTTTTTTTTTTTTCGTGCTGGTCAAGCCCCGACCAGAGGTTAGCTAGACCCCCGGACAACTCTTTCGGAGCTTGACCAGCACGTGGTATTGGTATTGGTATTATTATCTGGACTTGATTATATGTTACAAATTCACTTGTGAGTTTTTCAGTGTTTTGTTTTGTATATTATTTACTTATTCTAAGCTAAATGTTAACAAATAAATGACTTAAATAATACGAAAACAAACAAATAAAAGCGGAACTCCACCTAATATATACTGTATGTTACACTAAATAGGGATAATTGGCCATTAGTGATAACTTCTATATATTTATCTTTTCTAGAAGCCTTTGACTGGCCATAAACGATCCTGTAGATCATAAATATACATATAAATGAATACCTTCATGCATAATGTAACCTGACCAGACCTAACCTAACTTAACCTAATCTAGCCTAACCTAACCTAGCGTAACCTAACGTAATCTAGCCTAACCTAACCTAGCGTAACCTAACGTAATCTAGCCTTCTTCTTGTTCTTGTTCTCCTCCTCCTCCTCCTCCTCCTCCTCCTCCTCCTCTGCATTATATCATCATCAACTAAATTAAAATTCAAACGCCTCGAACCTCATCTTCAGCTTCCCGTTCTTCGTTTTCTTCCTTTTCTGTTTCTGTCCATTTCCCTTCATCATCATCGTCTCCCTCCGCATCCTCCACAGGTCGTGGACTCTCATTTTCACCCTGATTTCAGAGATAGTGGGGACAGTGGCCTTCCTATACACATCCAGTACCTTCTCAGTCACCTTGTTGGTGGCATCCATATAATCAAAAAGCATTTGTTCTTCTCCTTAACCTCTCGTTTTCTGCTTCATAAGCCAGGGCACTTCCAACTTCCTTGTTCAGAGGCAACTTGTTAGATGGCAGAGGCATCCGAACCCCGAACACCTTATCGTTACCCTGGCGCAGCTGAGTGTTGCTAATCTTAGGACGACCCATCTTGGTGGCGGCCCTTTGAACTAACTGCAAAACAACACAGAAAAACAACTTTCAGCACTTCAATATCACCACCTATTGAACAATATTTTATTCAAAAGTACGGACTGAGATTTTGTCCTTAACTGTCCAAGTCAAGCTACTTGGGCTGAATTCGTTGATCAGTCCTGGGACGAATATTACCAACGGCGTGAATAGATTCCGTGGAATAAATTCAGGGCATTCCCGTCCAGGGAGCCTCAACAAACTCTGTAAATATTGCCATTGGCCTGCCATTGGCACATATACGGAGCTTGGTAATGTTCCATGAGCGGGAATGTCCTGAATTCATTCCACGGAATCTATCCACGCCGTTGGTAATATTGGGCCCTGGTTTTCGAAATATACGTATGTGGTGACTTGCAGCAAAAATATCGGCATAATTTGTAGCGCATTGAGTTGTAAAACAATAGCATATTATGAACCAGTGTACACAGTAGTCGAATAATCCAATTCAATAACTTGATTTTAACAGGTTGTGCCACATTGCCAGTCCCTTTATTATTTACAGTTTTTTCGCGTTTTTCATGCCAAACCCAAAAGTATCCACAAACCTTCTAATGTAATGATGTAAAAAACTCAAACATATTCGGAATTAGCGTGGCCGATAGACAAATAATCCAACCCAAGCAATTAGATTTTGAAAACTTTTGCAAAACTGTCACTCCCTATTACACACTGTGACCCTGGGTTGGAGAGGAGGGATGGGGGAGGGCGGGGGAAGACTCACCTAAATCACCCAGCAGGCGCTTTGTGACATCCAACAAGTGACCTTTGGGTGGGGGCAGTTTTCTCGCCAGATCTAGACCAGTGGGCAGTGTTAACCCCCAAAGGTCACCGAGGCAGGAGTGACCTTTGGGAAGTTTTGGGATTATAAATAGTGTTGTAGGAGGTGGTGGTGGAGGTGGTAGGTTAGTGAAGTCCTTGGTGGTGGTGGTTTGTTGAAGAGGGTCTGTTTTTTTATTGTTTTTATGTTTGTTTGATTGTTTTTATGTATGTTTGTTTGTTTTATTGTTTGTTTGTATGTTTTATTGTTTGTTTGTTTTGTTTTATTCTTCGTTTGACCGTTTTATTGTTTGTTTGATTGTTTGTTTGTTTTATTGTTTGTTGGTATGTTGTTTGTTTTATTGTTTTTGTTTGTTTTATTGTTTGTTTTTTAGAATGATGTTTTTTGTGGTGTCATTATTGTTTGTGTTGTGTTGTTGCTTGCTTGTTTGTTTGTGATGTGTTGTTTGTTTGTGGTTGGTGTGTGTGTGAGAGAGAGAGAGAGAGAGAGAGTATCAACACAATTTCCATACCATATACTTACCAACAACTTTGTCATAACGTAACAGTGAGCCAGGGACTCTCTCTCTCTCTCTCTCGTGTTGTACCTCCACCCCTTTTCTTATCAGGAACGCCCTTGGGCTGGGTTAATGAGACAAAATACCTGGGTGTGTATGTAACTCGCACACGTTGTCAGATCCCTGAAGTCCGCTATCTTCGAGACATATGCTTTCGGCGTATCGCTCCCCTCTCTACCATGTGCAGGGGTTCCCTTGGTGCCACCATCCCTGTACTTCTCACCATGTACAAGTCCTTTGTCCGTTCCTGTGTCGACTACGCCGCCCCTGCCCTCGTCAACATTAGTCGGACTGCTGTCAACCGTCTCGAAGTTATCCAGAGGAAAGCTGCTCGTATCATCCTTGGGGCTCCTCAGTGGGCACGCTCTACTTCTCTATATAACGAACTTGGTCTTTCCCCCTTACAGGATCGTGTCCAGGAGTTTTACCTAAAAACTGCCGTTTCCATTCTACGGGATCCTCGGGGCAACTATGTCCAAACCAACTTGACTACTGCTGTCCGAGACCGACCTCCATCTAGAAGACAGTGGCGAGGGTCACTCATCCGAGCCCTTCAGGAACACGACCTCCTGCCTGATATTGTTGTCACCCCTGCTGTTGGTTCGTCTCCTTCTCCCTGGCTGGATTTTCAACCTGAAGTGATTGCCCTCGGTGGACCGCTCCCGAAATCCCAGGTGAACCCTGTTATTCTCTGCAAATACCACCTCTCCAGGATCGCTCACTGGTCCCCAGGTAGGGTCGTCCTCTACACTGATGGTTCTGTTGACCCCGCTACAGGTAGGGCCGGGGCTGGTGTCTACATCTCCCGTCCTCATGCCCCTGAGCCTATCAAACTGTCTCTCAGAGTTTCTGACGGGGCATCTTCCACTCAGGCTGAACTAATAGCCCTCCTTGCTGCCCTTCTCGCTGAGGAAGAAGCAGATGGTTTCTGCCCCTTGCTTGTCTGCTGCGATTCCAGGTCTGCTCTCGACGGGATCGCATTTGGATCAGGGGAAAATAAGGACCTCATCCTCCGAATACGAGGGTTAACATCCACACTTCAGGATGCAGGCCGTCCTGTGACATTCCTATGGATACCTAGTCATGTCGGTATCTTGGGGAATGAGGCAGCAGATGGCCTTGCCAAGACTGGCTGCAACAAGGCCACACCTGACTACGTTGTTCCTCGAACACTCTTACAGATTAGGACCCAAATCCGCCGCAAACAGAGAGAAGCTCGGGAAGCAGCCATCCCCCTGGACTCCCCGCCCACCTGGTACGATGTCCTCCGTAAACTTCCTGACCTCTCGTACGTCTATGGGAAAGGGTCGCGGAAGGGGGACGTGATTGCTGCCCGTATCATCATTGGGTATGACTTTGCTTGGGAGATCGGTATCCCCGCATCCCCTGAGCAACGCTCTTGTGCGTTATGCAGAAGACCCGACAGCCGCACCCTTATTCACTACCTCCTAAGATGTCCCCACACACAACGCTTCCGTGACGCCTGCTGGACCACCACTCCACAACCCCCTGACGGAGACACGATGATCCTCCCCATACTGGCCAGATATTTTGTAAATAATGTTGATTATGTGTTAAAGGAATATCCTTCCTTCCTTAGGCTTTAGTAAGCCCCTTTATAATATTTATACTGTATATACTTTTCACACTTGCCAGATGATTCTGGTGTCATTGTACAGGGGTACCTAGTGACAGCACTAGGATCCCGCTTCCTCTATCAAGGAATAAACAATTGAAATTTAATTGAGTTGACCGGGCTTGTTCGTGGAATTATTTAAACTTTCTTCATTCCACTCATGTGTCACGTTAATCAAGAAAGGTTTTAACATAGCTACTGTACATTGTACAACATCAGGGTCCCTTTTCCCTTTTAGACGAAATTACGGAGACAAAATTTCTCCTTTAGGAAATTTCGATAAAAGTTAGTGAAATAAAAAAGGTGTCATCTTGATAAGGAATCACATCAGAGGAGGAGAGTTGGCTCGATGTTGTTTTTAGAACCTCGGTGTGTGTATGCGTGTAATCAAGACTTTTTAATTGTTGTAGTTCTATAAATATTACTGTGCGTAAAGAAGACATTTATTAAATATTTTGCGTTACGAAGACGTTGATGGCACTTGTGGTTCCTGAAAACATAATTGTCTTAACTGTGAACCTCTAATACAACTCCTTAAATGTTCTCAGGTTTCATCCTAGATGTCGAAGAAAATTGGTATACAACTGGTTTCTTTCTCACAAGGCCGGTCTCTGTTTTCTACTTCCCCAATTCTCCAATTTGCGAAAAAAATTCCGTAATTCCCTCAGACCTTCATTATCTAAGACTTAATACAAATAAACATACAACATTTAACAATGTAAGAGTAACTATCAACTATGCACCCTCTTTACAACATATCCTCCCGGCACCTCACATTTCCATAACAATAATCTGTATTACACAACCTATGTGAAATATCTGCTTATACTGTATCTGTCTTCCTAACTATTTCTCTCACACGGTACATCAAATCTATTTCTCGTTCTTCCACTAAAAATTTCTAGAGCTCTGTTATCTCTCCTCCCAGAGCTATAAAATTATCATGAGCTTCTGGTTCTGTGAATGAGATAACTGTAATGGTGGAAGAGAAGGAACATACCCAAGGGGCTAATTTTAACATATCGTCATACTCACGAGGTCAGTGGACTATACTCAGAAGGTATGAGGATTTAACCTAAATAGCTTCCTGTCGTCTAACTGAAAGGATTCATCTTAGTAAATGTTTTAATTAATAGTACTCGAAACTCCTGACGTCGAAATAAAAAATATATATTAATTCCTACAGTAAATGGCCCCATTCAAATGATTACATTATAATATTTAATCCTTTGTAAAACATTATTCTTTAAGTGAATGTTTACCAGAGGTTTACTCATACTTCTTCAAGAGATCATAAGAACAAGATGTTTATAATAAGTCGTATTCCAGATGTTCATTGTTTAAAAACCTGTAGTTAAATCAAAATAATTTTTGGTACATTAAAATAGTTCCAGGTAAATTAAAGTTACAAAAAATAATATCTCAAGATATACTATAATACTTTAGGTTAATTTTCAATATTTTAATGCTAAATCTTAATAATCAAAAAGCTTAAATTAATTATATTTAAGCTTAAAGCGTCCTACTTTAGGTTACAATAGCAAGTGTTTAGTTAAATCATAATCTTATATGAAAATGACAGAGTTTTAGGATCAATTATAAGTCTTCACAATAAATTGTTATATTTTACGTTAAACTGTACAACTTTGAGTTCAATTATTTTACTTTAAGAACAGTTAAAATACTTAAATTTAAATTATAGTTCCTTAACTCCATTTGTAATAGTTTAAGCTAAATTAAGCTGCTCTAATCAAAACTACATTATGTTAACTTTTACGATGAAAATCAGGTAATATTATCGTACTTTGTTAACTTTAAAAATACCCAAAGTATTTTTCAGCACGATGAACCATGAGACTCAATGTACTTAATTATTTCAAGTAAAATTACTACACTTAAAAAGATTGTGCCCCAAAAGTTTAGTCTTAACATTAAAGGAGTTTCTCAGTTGTATTCACAAGATATTTACTCTATTATTAAGGCATGCACCTCAATAATAATCAGAGCTTTCATGATACCCAGAGGTTAACGAGTCTTTAATGGCCTAAAAATATTGTTTAGAGATTGAAAGACATAACTGAAAAATATTCAGCACATGTATATAGAAGCGAAGAGTTGAAGAAGAACTTGAGCATGTTAAGAGTGTGGGTAGAAGAGGAAGGATAAATACGATGAGGTAATGATAGAATGACACGTTAACAGTGATTATTCGGGACAAGACAAGAACAAATGAGGATCAACTGTTAGAAAGAAGTAATGAAAGAAGGTCAGAAAACAGGGAGACTGGAAGGCAAAAATAAATGTTAATGGATGCAGAAATAAATACAAGCTGTTATTATGCTTTAAAGTGAACAAAGCCAAGAGTACAAATAAATAAGAGAGGCAGTTACTTTGTTTAGGATGTTATGGAAAGAATATTGTCAAAGTTGACGAGGGAAAACTAATAAGGGGAAAGGAGAAGGAGAAAAAGAAGGATGAGACTGTACATAAGCTAAAAATAGTAAGCACAGGAGGGGAAGGGCTAATCAATAAAATATTAGGGAAGGAAGATGGAACAGTGATACAGTGGATAACGAAAGAGAACAAACTATTATTAAAAAAGAGAAAGATGTCAGAGGAATCGCTGAGACCACAGGCATAGTTCTGTTTAAATGGAAAAGTAAGTAGACTGAAAATAACTACCACAGAGGAATAAACCCGTTGACTATACCAGGTAAGAAAGTAAACCTCTTGATTATACCAAGGAAGGAGTAAAGTAATATTTATTATTAAAAAAGTATCAAAATAAAAATAAAAGCAAATCCCCAAGGAGAGAAAAAAACTGTGTAGATCAAGTGTTTACATTAAAGAGCACGACTGACAGTGGCTGAATAAAAGGAATAATTTGTCTGTGGAGATCACTTATTAAATGATGACAAAATATACGAAAGGGTAGATAAAAAAATCACTATGTGGTGTACTGAAAATTGTGGGTTGAATGAGAAGTTGTTGAATTAAAATGAAAAAAAAAAGTAACAGCAAGAAATATATAGTAGCTTGTAATAGGCCCCTGTCTCATCAACAGAACGTATTATATAAATGGGTCAATACATCTGATATTATATTCAGATTCACCACCCTGTAACTTTCCACTGTCTATGAGTGAGACATGATATGGACACGTGAGCGGGCAACTCACCCAAGCGGGCGAGACCCATAGCTCAGCATTTCTGTAAGCACGCACTGCGATGCCCTTAAGCTTCAGTAGCTCACCTCAACTCATATCGTAAGGACGTGATCTAACGTTTATAATACATAAACGCCGTCCCTTCTCATTCACTCCTAGACAGTGAGACTTACGGTTGATATACACTCAGGAATTATATATACAACCTTTTATAATAAAACAAAGGAACTACCGTTTGGGTCTCGTTACTTAAAACCCAAATATAAATATGTGTGAACGGACTGGTTAATTGGACAAGCAGCCGATTCATCCCCAACCTTCCTTCCTTCCCTCTCCCCTCTTCCCCCCCTCCCCCTCTCCCCCTCTTTCTTTTTTCTCTGTCTTATTATTTCTCTTTCTCTTTTCTTTATCTTGTTCATTGTCTGTCTGTCTCTCTGTCGTTGTTTCTCTCTCCTTGTCAACCACATCCTTCACCTTTCTCTTCCTCTCCTTTTTTCCCTTCCTCTCCCTTATCTAGTTTCATCACTCCCCCTCCCACCTTACCCACATCCTTCCTCCTTGTACGTTCACTAGGTTACGTCCTTCCCACTGTTAACTGTGTAGTATGATGTTGAGAGGAGAGGGGATGGAGGTAACCCTTTTCGCCTTTTTTATTTACTTAATCTTTATCCCTTTTGTCTCTCTCTTCCCTAACCTTTATCCAGCCCTATCGTTCTTTCTTCTTTATCCATATTCCTTCTGTATCTTTAATATTCATCTCGTTATGCTTACTTGTCTCTCAGCGTCTTGAAACTCGTGTGTGTGTGTGTGTGTGTGTTTGTAAAGGTGTTGGGAAAAGGTTATTGGTTTTGCTATGCTCGCTCTCTCTCTCTCTCTCTCTCCTCCTCTCTCCTCTCTCTCTCTCTGTTTATTATCAAGCCCCATCCCCACCCCTGACCTGACTGCTTCTCGGGAATATTGAAACATATCCGCTATGTTTTTTGAGAGGCAATAGATACAGGTTGTTCATCCTACCAATATTTGTTTATTTTTTTCTCTCTCTCTCCCTATCTCCCTACCTCTCCCCCTCTTTCTCTCCCCTTCCTCCCTCTCTCTCCCTACGTCTGTCCCCCTCCCTCGCCCCCCCCCCGTTTGTGAGTGAGGAGTGAGGGAGCAATGCATCAAGAGTTTCACCACTCTTCATAATATGGTTCAGCATATTTGGATAAAACGTATCAGGGAGGGAAAGCCAATCAACGAACGAGATGATTAGAAGGAAGGTTTTTATTGGTTAAAAATAATTATTTTCTTCGACCTCTCGCAGTACAACATGGATGCTTATCTATATGTTAATGCGTCGAGAAATTAAAAAATGGAATGATTTATCTTACTTATATATGTGTGCGTGTATAGACATAACGCACGCACGCACACAAAGCAATTACATATACAGACACGCACTCACGCAAGCACAGAGACAATCACGGACACAGACGAACACAAACAAGTGGTGATGTAAAAAAATAAACGAAAAGAGAGAACCAGATAAGAGAGACAGAGACGTATAGACAGACAGACGATGACAGGAAGGGGAGACAGAAAGCCCAAGAATAAAAACAGGAAACCCAAACACAGTGAACAAATGAGAGAGAGAGAGAGAGAGAGAGAGAGAGAGATGAATAAATAGATTGACAAAGACAGAGAAATATATTGAGAGAGAGAGAGAGAGAGAGAGAGAGCTAAGAACGGCAGTAATTACCCAGATATCAATCGACTGTTCTCAAGACGTGTGTGTGTGTGCGTGTGTGTGTGCCCGAGGTTATACACAGCCTGCAGGGAACAATAGTTAAGGGTGAAGGCGCTAATAACTGCCTTAAACACTCTTGTCATTACGGGTCTTATCTCTGAGGAGGAAGTTAAGAAACGAGGCAAAGATGAAGAAGACTGCCAAGAGATTAAGACGATGATAAAGATGATGTGGAAGGAGATAAAGAGAGAGATGAGTAAACAGGATAATAGTGGATTGATATATTGAGTTCTTGTTCTTGTTCTTCTTCTTGTTCTTGTTCTTCTTCTTCTTCTGTTGTTTATTGTTGGTATTGTTGTTTTATTGTTGTTGTTGTTTTGAATAGTTGAAGCCAAAAACGATAAGTAATTAACTTGATTAATTTGGATGTAACTATGAAATTGTCTTAATTGATATTTAAGTACGCTTATTTACGTCTCCTGTCATTGATACAAGAGATTTTAAATAATCACACTTAAGAAAGCCACTTAATCACACTTAAAGGCTTCATCAGTCCAAGTCGAGTTGTTTAGTAGTAATCGCACTTGGAATAATTAATCTTTTCATTCCAAGTGTCTTAAGTAATCGCACTTTAGGACATTATCCACAAAAATCCACAGATCTTAGTACACCATAAGAACATAAGAATGGAGGAAACTGCAGCGGGCCTATTGGCCCATACTGGGCAGTCCCGTTTACACCCAACCCCTATTGCTCATATGAGCATCCAACCTATGTTTGAAACAATTCAGCGTATTCGAGTTAATGATGATATTTGGTAACTTGTTCCATTCATCCACAACTCTGTTTCCAAACCAGTGTTTACCTATTTCACGCCTAAATCTAAATTTGTCTAATTTAAAACCATTTTTACGAGTTCGCTCCTGGTTGGATAGTTTGAGTACCTTTGTGTCGCTGTTTTAGCCTGTCTTCCGCTATACCGCCTCAGGTCGCCCTCGCTTCGTCTCTCGAGGAGTCTGGTAAAATACTTTAACCATCTCTATCCTCCAAGGTTCCCTAATGCCGGGATTAGTCTTGTCATTCTCCTCCGATTCTCCAGGATTCTATATCCATTCTGTAATACGGTGACCAGAACTGAACTGCGTATCAGGTGTGGTCTCCTGAGCAGGCTCTGATTTTAGGATGACCTCGCTAGTCTTGTACTTCTTTGCTCTTTGTATGAACCGTACTTTGTGCCAGCCTTGTTACGAGCAAAAAGCTTATTGTTTTACTTGGCCCAGGTTCTCTTATCATTACTCCTAAATCTCTCTCGCAGTGGGATTTCTCTATGGCATCGTTGTTCATCTGGTATCTGGTTTCCCTGTTTACATCTCCTATACTGAGTACTTTACATTTGTCCACGTTGAATTTCATCTGCCATTTTTCAGACCATTCGAAAATTTTTTTTAGATCTTCCTGTAGTTTTGTGGAGTCCTCGTCAGATTTAATAACACGTCCTATTTTAGTGTCATCAGCAAATTTGCTTATGTTGCTGTCTATATGAATATCATATGCGTTTATGTATATAATAAGCAATAATGATTAAGTACTGAGCCTTGGGGAACTCCACTTGTGACGTTGCTCCAATGGGACTTAGTGCAGATTAATGCTCCTCGCTGTTTCCTGTCCTGTAACCACGCCCTAATCCATTTAAGGATGTCACCTTTGATGCCATGAGCTTCTACCTTTCTAATTAGTCTTTCGTGGGGAACTCTGTCGAAGGCTTTGCTAAAGTCGAGATATACCACATCATAATTGTGCCCCTCGTCCACTGATTCGAAAACTGATGAAAAGAATGTTAATAGATTAGTTAGGCAAGAACGTCCGCTTGTGAAGCCATGCTGGGAATCATTGATCAATCGGTGCTTTTCCAGGTGATTTCGAATAGAGTTTGAAATGATTGCTTCCAGTAATTTGCCTACTATTGATGTTAGACTGATTGGGCGGTAGTTAGAGGATAGTGATCTATCCTTCTTAATCAGTATTACTATTCGCTATCCTCCAGGATTCCTGGTACTACACCTGTTTTTAAGGACATGTTAAACAACTTTGCTAAGGGCATACTAAGCTCTTCCTTACATTCCTTTAATACTCTGGCAAATATCTCATCGGGACCAGGTGACTTATTAGGCTTTAGTTTGTCTATTTGCTTACTAACATCGTTACTAGTCACTACTATCTCACTTAATTTGTTTTCTTCACTATCTCTGAATAGAGTCGGTGCCTCAGGTATCATGTTTAGATTTTCGGTGGTGAAAACTGTTGAAAAATATTTATTCAAATTATTGCTCATTTCTCCGTCGTTATCAGTGAGCTCGCCGGAGTCTGACCGTATTGGTCCAATCTTTTCTCGTGTTTTAGTTTGATACATTTGGTAGAATCCTTTGGGGTTTGTCTTCGCCTCCCTTGCTATCCTTGCCTCATTATTCCTCTTT
>NW_024734292.1:0-24719 GCF_018991925.1 Homarus americanus | reverse complement strand
TCACCTATAACACTAACGACCTGCTTTGTTACACCAGATGTTACACTATTATTCCTAACTCTATAGAACTCCGTATAACACAATATACACACAATTGACAGAACAAAAGATATACGGCACAAAGAGATGGAAAGAGTTATGGTAACAATGGCAGATGCAATACTAACAACACTGTAAATCTGTTGCCAAATATTAACAGATCAATGTTACTCTTCCCTGTCATCTGGTAACACTGACCCACACTTATACTGGTACTGACCCACACTCATACTGGTACTGACCCACTCATACTGGTACTGACCCGCACTCATACTGGTACTGACACACACTCATACTGGTACTGACCCACACTCATGGTACTGACCCACACTCATACTGGTACTGACCCACACTCATACTGGTACCGACACTATACAAAACCTGCCGTAATAACCACACCCATGCTGGTACTGACCACCATACCGGTACTGACCCACACTCATACTGTTACTGACATACATCATACTGTTACTGACACACACTCATGCTGGTACTGACCCACACTCATACTGGTGCAACGACCCACACTCATGCTGGTACTGACCCACACTCATACTGGTACTGACACACACCCATGCTGGTACTGACCCACACCTCATACACGGTACTGACCCTCATACTGGTACTGACCCACACTCATACTGGCACTGACCACACTCATACTGGTACTGACACACACTCATACTGTTACTGACACACACCATGCTGGTACTGACACACTCATACTGTTACTGACACACACCTCATGCTGGACATGACCCACACTCATACTGGTACTGACCCACACTCATACTGGTACTGCCCACACTCATACTGGTACTGACACACACTCATACTGTTACTGACACATCATGCTGGTACTGACACCTCATACTGGTACTGACCCCACACTCCTACTGTTACTGACACACACTCATACTGTTACTGACACACACTCATGCTGGTACTGACCCACCTCATACTGGTACTGACCCACACTCATACTGGTGACCCACACTCATACTGTTACTGACACTCATGCTGGTACTGACCCACACTCATACTGGTACTGACCCACACCATACTGGTACACCCCACACTCATACTGGTACTGACACACACTCCTGTTCTGGCACACACCATGCTGGTACTGACCCACCTCATACTGGTACTGACCCACACTCATACTGTTACTGACACACACTCATACTGTACTGACACACACTCATGCTGGTACTGACCCACACTCATACTGGTACTGACCCACACTCATACTGGTACTGACCCACACTCATGCTGGTACTGACCCACACTCATACTGGTACTGACCCACACTCATACTGGTACTGACCCACACTCATACTGGTACTGACCCACACTCATACTGGTACTGACCCACACTCATACTGGTACTGACCCACACTCACTGTACTGACCCCCATACTACTGACCACACTATGCTGGTACTGACCCACACTCATCTGGTACTGACCCACACTCATACTGGTACTGACCCACACTCATACTGTACTGACACACACTCATACTGTTACTGACACACACTCATACTGGTACTGACCCACACTCATACTGGTACTGACCACACACTCATACTGGTACTGACCCACACTCATAATTTAGTTTAGTTTTGTGACTTTTCTCCTGGATTCACCTCCCTCCCCAACATCTCCACCATCCCATCCCTCCCCTGTCCCCTACCAACTCCCTCCCTTCCATCTTCTCTCCCCAAAATCTTCTCCACTACCTCCCCTACACACCATGTCTCCTCCCCCCCACCATCTCTCGTCCTCGCCCGCGGTCAACCACTTTTTCAGCATCAGGTAAACACGACCACACTCATTTAATTAACGTCACATAGGTGTTAAAAACTCAGGTGTAATTAAGGATTATCTCAGGTTAAAAAGTCCTCCTAATGTTACGATAAAATTAATGGGTAATTAACAGTAAATAGGAGTAGTTAACTTTGGATAATGTTAATAGTCAACCTAAAATATTAACTGCGAATAATACTAATAGGATATAAACTTAGGATAACGTTGATGTTTAAATTAGGGTAAAAACTGTGTTAAATTCTACCATAAAATACATTTTTGATATTAGTGAACCATCATAAGAACATAAGATCATAAGAATGGAGGAAACTGCAGCAGGCTTATTGGCCCATACTTGGCAGTCCCGTTTACACCCAACCCCTATCGCTCATATATCCACCCAACCTATGTTTGAAGCTATCCAGCGTGTTCGAGTTAATGATGATGTTTGGTAACTTGTTCCACTCATCCACTACTCTATTTCCAAACCAATGTTTACCTATCTCGCGCCTAAATCTAAATTTGTCTAATTTAAAACCATTGCTTCGAGTTCGCTCCCGGTTGGAGAGTTTGAGTACCTTTGTTATATCACCTTTGTTTAACCCTGACTTCCATTTCTACACCTCTATCATATCGCCCCTCACTCTACGTCTCTCGAGGGAGTGCAAATTCAGATGCTTTAACCTGTCTCTGTACTCAAGGTTCCTAATGCCCGGGATTAGTCTGATCATTCTCTTCAGAAATCTTTCGGGATTCTATATCCATTCTGTAGTACGGTGACCAGAACTGAACTGCGTAATCCACAGTGAGGTCTCACAAGAGCAAGATATAGTTTTAGGATAACCTCGCTAGTCTTGTAACTAACACTCCTTTGTATGAATCCAAGTACTTTGTTAGCCTTGTTTCGAGCAAATACACATTGTTGTCTTGGTTTAAGATTCCTACTAATCATTACTCCTAAATCTTTCTCATAGTCGGATTTCTCTATAACATCTTTGTTCATCTGATAACTGGTTTCTCTGTTTACATCTCCTAGACTAAGTACTATAGTGGACAAAAGTTCGCTCCTGTGGCGAAACTGAGTCACGGGAATGAGTCTCCGAACTGACTTACCCTGACTGTCATCAGGTGTGGGTGTGATGTTAATCTCATTGGGGCTCGATACTGCTTCAGTTTGGGAGGGAGCGAACTTTTGTCCACGATAGTACTTTACATTTGTCCACATTAAATCTCATCTGCCATTAATTAGATCACTAGAAAAATGTGTTCATATCTTCATATAGTTTTGTCGTCAGCAAATTTACTCATGTTGCTGTCTGTGCTTATATCTATCTGTATATAAGAAATAGTAATGGTCCGAGTACTGAGCCTTGGGGTACTCCACTAGTGACGTTACACCAATCGGATTTAGCGCTCTTAATGCTTACTCGCTGTTTCTTGTCCTGTATCTCCTGCAATTCCATGTGCCTCCATTTTACTTACTAGTCTTTCGTGGGGCCCTGTCCGCCATCCACTGGTTGAAAAGAATGAAAATTAATAGATTAGTCAGACATGAACGCCCACTTGTGAAGCCATGTTGGGAATCATTGATCAACTTGTGCTTCTCCAGGTGATTTCGAACTGAGTTTGAAATTATTGCTTCCAGTGGTTGCCTACAATTGATGTTAAACTGATTAGACTGTAGTTAGAGGATAGTGATCTATCTCCCTTCCTGAAAATCGGTATTATATTCGCTATCTTCCAGGATTCTAGTACTACACCCGTTTTTAATGACATATTAAACAAGTTTGCTATTGGCATACTAAGCTCTTCCTTACATTCCTTTAATACTGTGACAAATATCTCGTCGGGACCTGGTGACTTATTAGGCTTTAGCTTGTCTATTTGCTTACTAACATCGTTACTAGTCACTACTATCTCGCTTAATATATTTTTCTTCACTGTCTCTGTATATAGTCGGCGCCTCGGGTATCAATATACCATCATGTTAAAACTGATGTTAATAATATAGATAAAAATCACGGTTAAATATACGGGGTTCAGCTCGATAAACCAAGAAAAACCTACGACAGAACCACCTTAATACCTCTGAAAAACACACAGGAAGACCCAATAAAACCGTTCGTAAGCCCACGGTAGAACCCACGATCCTTGATTCAACCCACAATTACACCCACGAACTCAGTCATCATTTTATAGTAATGTAATATATTTTATCTTATACCAGAGTAAATGTTTCCTTTAGCCTATGACCAATACACTACAACATACTCAGGAATACATCCTTCCTTAATGGTAATATAAAACTAAACGAATGCATACAATAATACAATATACAACAATAACAAACATACATATGAATATACACTCTTTCACCCACCTGTTCTTTCTTGTGTTTAGGTGACCTCGCTTGACCTGCCCAAACACAATGACCTCGCTTGACCTGACCCAACACAGTGACCCAGGAGCGAAATAACCTTCCCACGCCCCCGCTTGGGTCAGCTGGGACAGGGGGTAGCTTGATCATTAATTTGACACGGGTCAGCCCAGGTCACCAAAGAGCGTCATTGGAAGATAAAAATATTCATATCAATGGAGGCGCCGGTGGTAGAAGCGGTCAGTTTTGCTCGCAAGCGAGATGTCACGGGTTCGATTCCCGGCCGGTGGAAAGTTGGTTAGACATACTTCAGCCAATTGGTTCACCTAGCAGTAAAGTAGGTACTTGCTGTAAATCGAAAGTTGCGAATTGTATTCAGGAAAGTTGTTGGAGCTTCAATAACTTGATGACAAAAATGATTGACTCTTCAGGCTTCTACGCCCTTGACCCTTCAGGCTTCTCCGCCCTAACTCATGAGAATAAAAGGAAGCATGAACTGTTGGGCGCTGTAAACGTTTGCGCTTCACCTTACACAGGATGTAGGGGGAGGGTGCCCAATAGCAAAAAAATAATAATAATAATTCATACCGAGGAGGAGAAGAAGAAAAGAATAAGAATAAGAAAAAGACGACTTGTGTGAGTGGACAGCTGTGAGAGAGAGAGTGTGTGTGTGTGTGTGTGTGTGTGTAAGTAAAAATTATCTTTAACATAACACGAAAGACTAATAAGAAAAGTGGAGGCTCGTGGCATTGGAGGAGATATTCTAAAATGGACTAGGGCGTGGTTACAGGACAGGAAACAGCGAGTAAGCATTAACAACACTAAATCCGATTAAAGTAGCATCACAAGTGGAGTACCCCAAGGCTCAGAGGTTGAACCATTACTATTTATTATATACATAAACGACATAGATATCGGTGTAGACAGAAACATAAGCAAATTTGCTGACAACACTAAAATACGGCGTGTAATTAAATCTGACGAGGACTCCGCAAAACTACAGGAAGTTCTCAGCAAATTTTTCGAATGGTTTGAAAATGGCAGATGAAATTTAGTGTGGACAAATGTAAAGTACTTAGTCTTGGAGATGAAAACAGAGATACCAGATGAGCAACGATGTTATAGAGAAATCCGACTGTGAGAAAGATTTAGGAATAATGATAAGTAGGAATATTAAACCAAGACAACAATGTGTATTTGCTCGAAAACAAGACTAATTAAGTACTTGGGTTCATACAAAGGAGTATTAGTTACAAGACTAGCGAGGTCATCCTAAAACTATATCTTGTGCTTAGAGACCTCACTTGGATTACTCAGTTCAATTCTGGTCACCGTATTACAGAATGGATATAGAATCCCGAGAAAGAAGTCAGAGGTGAATGACAAGACTAATCCTGCATTAGGAACCTTGAGTACAGAGACAGGTTAAAGATTACCCTTGCCCTCGAGAGACGTAGAGGAGGCGATATGATCAAGGTGTATAAATGGAAGTGGGCTAAAACAAAGGTGATATAACAAAGGTACTCAAACTATCCAACCAGGAGCGAACTCGTAGCAATGGTTTAAAATTAAAGACAAATTTAGATTTAGGCTCGAGATAGGTAAACAGTGGTTTGGAAATAGAGTAGTGGATGAGTGGAACAAGTTACCAAATATCATCATTACTCAAACTCGCTGGATAGTTTCAAACATAGGTTGGATGGGTATATGAGTGATAGGGGTTGGGTGTAAACGGAACTGCCCAGTATGGGCCCGCTGCAGTTTCCTCCATTCTTATGTTCTTATGTACTATTACTACTACAACTACAGGTAAGAATACAACAACAACAACAATTACTAAATGATAAATCACTTTTTGAACGTTGAAATATCAAGGTAAGGTTTGGTATAAGTATGTTGTAAGTGAGAGCAGAACACACTTAACTAATACATCAACTTCCGTTACTAAAATTATCCCAGAGTAATTTATGTTGATCTTTGTTGTGTTGTGGTCTTGATTTTATTACTGTTGTTTGTTTGTTTATTATAGCTGATTAAAGACGATACATACGAGACAGTGGTAGTGTTTTGGTGATTCTGTCTCTCTGTCTGTCTGTCTGTCTGTCTGTCTGTCTGTCTTTTTGAGTGAGGTATGTTGATATAAATAGAGAGAGAAATAATGATATACCTACAGAAGCGTGTGTGTATGTATCTTAGAGGTGTGTGTGTGTATGTATCTTAGAGGTGTGTGTGTATGTATCTTAGAGGCGTGTGTGTATGTATCTTAGAGGCGTGTGTGTATGTATCTTAGAGGCGTGTGTGTATGTATCCTTGAGGTGTGTGTGTAAGTATGTGTGCATGAGGCGTGTGAGGTTGTATCCTTCAGGCGTGCGTGTATGTATCCTTAAGGCGTGGGTGTATGTATCCTTCAGGCGTGCGTGTATCTTCTCACGGGACAGAGACCAAACAGTAGAGGCACCAAAATAGTTCCTTGTTGGACGCCGTCTGACCGCCCATGGGACTCCCTCGAATGTGGTCGCCACTTTCCTTATTTGTCATCGTCATCCGTCACTTTCCCACAGTCGAGAGGAAGGGTGTGTGGGAAGGAGAGGGGGGGAGGTGGGGGGTGGGGAAGAGGGGGGAGGGGGTGGGAAAGAGGGGGGGAGGGAGAGAAGGGAAGGAGAGACAGAGAGAAGCATCCTGTTCCCCACCTGCTCTCATTCACTCTTCATCTTACCTCACTCGGCTGATGGCAACACTCACACCAAAATAGCTCGGTTTAATCTTCTTAATATTAGTACATATCTTCAATACCGGCTATATCATGCTTGTAATATCTATATATCCTGTTTCTATAATATTGATATAATATTAGTAGTTAGTTAAGGCAAAATATAAAACATATTGTTTGAAGATGCCCCCTGGAAACTGTATATGGCAAGAGGATCGTGACCTGAGCTGACATACTCGGTTCCCACGCTGACCCGGGATGATTTTCTTGTTAGTTTTGTCGACGGGAAAAACAGAAGTTTGTGTATAATGGTTGTGGGGGAGGAGAGCCGCACATTACTGAAGGTTGGCCCTTATAGCTTTCATCACCTAAAGAATAAATACTGCATACAATCTAACCTAACCTAACCCAACCCAACCCAACCTAACCCAACCCAACTCAATCCAACCTAACCTAAGGTAACCTAACATAACCTAATCTACTTCCCAGGTACAATAATAAAAAGAGATACAAATACAAGCACAGGTACAGATACAAGTATAGGTACAGATACAAGTATAGGTACAGATACAAGTATAGGTACAGATACAAGTATAGGTACAGATACAAGTACAGGTACAGATACAAGTACAGGTACAGATACAAGTATAGGTACAGATACAAGTACAGGTACAGATAAGCAGGTACAGATACAAGTATAGGTACAGATACAAGTACAGGTACAGATACAAGTATAGGTACAGATACAAGTACAGGTAAGATAGCAAAGGCTAAGTACAGATACAAGTACAGGTAGATACAAGTATAGGTACAGATACAAGTATAGGTACAGATACAAGTATAGGTACAGATAAGTATAGGTACAGATACAAGTACAGGTACAGATACAGGTACAGATGTAAGCATAGGCACAGATACACAGGCACAGACAAGTATAGGTACAGATACAAGCATAGGTACAGATACAAGCACAGGCACAGATGCAAGCACAGGTACAGATACAAGCATAGGCACAGACAAGCATAGGCACAGATACAAGTATAGGCAAATAAGATACAAGCATAGGCACAGATACAAGTACAGGCACAAGATTGCTGGCACAGGCACAGATACGCACAGGCACAGATGTAACAGGCAACAAGATATAGTACAGATACAAGTACAGGTACAGATACAAGTGTACAGACACAAGTACAGATGCCAAGTATAGGTACAGACATGCACAGATACAGGTACAGATACAAGATACAAGTATAGGTACAGATACAGGTACAGATACAGGTACAGATACAAGTACAGGTACATACAGAGTAGGTACAGATACAAGTACAGGTACAGATACAAGTACAGGTACAGATACAGATACAGGGTACAGATACAAGTACAGGTACAGATACAAGTACAGGTACAGATACAAGTACAGGTACAGATATGTGCCAGGTACAGATACAAGTACAGGTACAGATACAAGTACAGATAGTACAGGTACAGATACAAGTACAGGTACAGATACAAGTACAGGTACAGATACTAGTACAAGTACAGATACTAGTACAAGTACAGATACTAGTACAAGTACAGATACAAGTACAGGTACATATATTAGTACAAGTACAGATACAAGTACAGGTACAGATACACGTACAGGTACAGATACTTGTACAAGTACAGATACAAGTACAAGTACAGATACTAGTACAAGTATAGATACAAGTACAGGTACCGATACAAAAACAGGTACAGATACTAGCACAAGTATAGATACAAGTACTGGTACAGATACAAGCACAGGTACAGATACAAGTACTGGTACAGATACAAGTACAGGTAGAGATACAAGTACATGTACAGACACAAATGCAGACACAGATACAAGTACTGGTAGAGATACAAGTACAGGTACAGACACAAGTACAGATACAAGTACAGGTACAGATACAAGTACAGGTACAGATATAAGTACAGGTACAGATACAAGTACAGGTACAGATACAAAAACAGGTACAGATACAATTATAGGTACAGATACAAGTACAGGTACAGATACAAGTACAGGTACAGATACAAGTACAGGTACAGATACAAAAACAGGTACAGATACAATTACAGGTACAGATACAAGTACAGGTACAGATACAAGCACAGGTACAGATACAAGTACTGGTACAGATACAAGTACAGGTAGAGACACAAGTACATGTACAGACACAAATGCAGACACAGATACAAGTACAGGTACAGACACAAGTACAGGTACAGATACAAGTACAAGTACAGACACAAGTATAGTTACAGATACAAGTACAAGTACATGTACAGACACAAATACAGATACAAGTACAGGTACAGATACAAGTACAGGTACAGATACAAGTACAGGTACAGATACAAGCACAGGTACAGATACAAGTACAGGTACAGATACAAGTACAGGTACAGATACAAATACAGGTACAGATACAAGTACAGGTACAGATACAAGTACAGGTACAGATACAAGTACAGGTACAGATACTAGTACAAGAACAGATACAAGTACAGGTACAGATACAAGTACAGGTACATATACAAGTACAGGTACAGATACAAGTACAGGTACAGATACTGGTACAAGAACAGATATAAGTACAGGTACAGATACAAGTACAAGTACATGTACAGACACAAATACAGATACAAGTACAGGTACAGATACAAGTACAGGTACAGATACTAGTACAGGTACAGATACAAGTACAGGTACAGATACAAAAACAGGTACAGATACAAGTACAAGTACAGACACAAGTACAGGTAAAGATACAAGTACAGGTACAGATACAAGTACAGGTACAGATACAAGTACAGGTACAGATACAAAAACAGGTACAGATACAAGTACAGGTACAGATACAAGCACAGGTAGAGATACAAGTACTGGTACAGATAGAAGTACAGGTACAGGGCACAAGCAGGTACAGATACAAGCACAGGTACAGATGTATATATAGGTACAGACATGTAAGCACAGGCACAGATACAGGCACATACAAGTATAGGTACAGATACAAGCACAGGTACAGACATGAGCACAGGCTAAGATACAAGTATATACAGACATAGGTCACAGATACATAGGTACAGGCAATAGGCACAGGCAAGGGACAGATCAGCACAGGTACAGATACAAGTACAGGCACAGATAACAAGGCAATACGGCACAGATACAAGTACAGCACAGATAGGCACAAGATACACGGTCACAGATTACAAGCATAGGCACAGACAAGCTACAGGCAACAGATTGGCCACAGGCACAGATACGTATAGGCACAGGCTAAAATGCACAGATACCAGGCAATAAGATACAAAGACAGGCACTGCGTACGATACGACAAGGACAGGTACAAGCATCAAGGTACAGATGGTACAAAAGTATCAGCACAAGTACAGATACAAGCAGGCACAGGACAAGGCAATCAAGGCACAAGATAGAGGGCCAAGATACGACAGGCAACAAGTACAGGTACTGGTCAAGATTGGCCATGTACAGAGAACAGATACAAGTATAGGGAACAAGATTGATCAGGACACAAGTATAGGTACAGACAGGTACAGACAGGTACAGATACAAGCACAGGTACAGATACAAGTATAGTACAAGTATAAGTACAGGTACAGACAAGTATAGGTACAGATACAAGTACAGGTACAGATACAAGTACAGGTAAGGTACATACACAGGTACAGATACAAGTACAGGTACAGATACAAGTGTGAAGGCACAGGTACAGATACAAGTATAGGTACAGATACAAGTATAGGTACAAATACAAGTACAGGTACAGATACAAGTATAGGTACAAATACAAGTATAGGTACAGAAAAGTAAGTACAGGTACAGATACAAGTATAGGTACAGATACAAGTACGAGTACAGATACAAGTACAGGTACAGATACAAGTACAGGTACGAATACAAGTACAGGTACAGATACAGAAATACAGTACAGATACAAGTACAGGTACAGATACAAGTACAGGTACAGATACAAGTACAGGTACAGATACAAGTACAGGTACAGATACAAGTATAGGTACAGATACAAGTATAGGTACAGATACAAGTATAGGTACAGATACAAGAACAGGTACAGATACAAGTACAGGTACAAGTATAGGTACAGATACAGTACAGGTACAGATACAAGTACAGGTACAGATACAAGTATAGGTACAGATACAAGTACAGGTACAGATACAAGTACAGGTACAGATACAGGTACAGATACAAGTACAGGTACAGATACAAGTACAGGTACAGATACAAGTATAGGTACAGATACAAGTACAGGTACAGATACAAGTACAGGTACGATACAAGTACGAATACGATACAAGTACAGGTACAAGTATAGAGTACAGATACAGAATACAAGTACAGGTACAGATACAAGTACAGGTACAGATACAAGTACAGGTACATACAAGTACAGGTACATACAAGTACAGGTACAGATACAAGTACAGGTACAGATACAAGTACAGGTACAGATACAAGTACAGGTACGATACAAAGTACAGGTACAGATACAAATAGAGTACAGATACAAGTACAGGTACAGATACAAGTACAGGTACAGATACAAGTAGGTACAGATACAAGTACAGGTACAATACAAGTACAGGTACAGATACAAGTATAGAGTAGATACAAAGTATAGGTACAGTACAAGTATAAAATACAGATAAAGTATAGGTACAGATACAAGTACAAGTACAGATACAAAGTATAGGTACAGATACAAGTATAGGTACAGATACAAGTATAGGTACAGATACAAGTATAGGTACAGATACAAGTATAAGAGTACGGATACAAGTACAGTACATACAAGTATAGGTACAGATACAAGTATAGGTACAGTACAGAGTATAGGTACAGTACAAGTATGAAGTACGGATACAAGATATAGGTACAGATACAAGTATAGGTACAGATACCACAGTACAGATACAAGTATAGGTACAGATACAAGAACAAGGTACGAAATACAGAAATATAGAGTACAGATACAAGTACAGGTACAGATACAAAGTATAGTACAGGAGAAATATGAGGTACAGATACAAGTATAGGTACAGATACAAGTATAGGTACAGATACAAGTATAGGTACAGATACAAGTATAGGTACAGATACAAGTATAGGTACAGATACAAGTATAGGTACAGATACAAGTACAGGTACAGATACAAGTACAGGTACAGATACAAGTATAGGTACAGATACAAGTACAGGTACAGATACAAGTATAGGTACAGATACAAGTACAGGTACAGATACAAGTATAGGTACAGATACAAGTATAGTACGATACAAATACAGTACGGATACAAGTATAAGTACAGATACAAGTATAGGTACAGAAAACAAGTATAAGTACAGATACAAAACAGAAATACGATACAAGTACAGAGGCACAGATATAAGTACAGATACAAGTACAGGTACAGATACAAGTACAGGTACAGATACAAGTATAGGTACAGATACAAGTACAGGTACAGATACAAGTACAGGTACAGATACAGGTACGAATACAAGTACAGGTACAGATACAAGTACAGGTACAGATACAAGTATAGGTACAGATACAAGTACAGGTACAGATACAAGTACAGGTACAGATACAAGTACAGGTACAGATACAAGTACAGGTACAAGTATAGGTACAGATACAGATACAAGTACAGGTACAGATACAAGTACAGGTACAGATACAAGTACAGGTACAGATACAAGTACAGATACAAGTACAGGTACGAATACAAGTACAGGTACAGATACAAGTACATAGGTACAGATACAAGTACAGGTACAGATACAAGTACAGGTACAGATGCAAGTAAAGATACAGGTACAGATACAAGTACAGGTACAGATACAAGTATAGGTACAGATACAAGTACAGGTACAGATACAAGTACAGGTACAGATACAAGTATAGGTACAGATACAAGTATAGGTACAGATACAGAATATAGGTACAGATACAAGTATGAGGTACAAATACAAGTATAGGTACAGATACAGAATACAGTACGGATACAAGTATAGGTACAAATACAAGACTAGTACAAATACAAGTATAGTACAGATACAAGTACAGTACACGAATACAAGTATAGGTACAATACAAGTATAGGTACAGACACAAGTAAAGTACAGATACAAGTATAGGTACAGATACAAGTATAGGTACAGACACAGTATAGGTACAGATACAAGTATAGGTACGAATGCAAGTATAGGTACAGATACAGAACAGTACAGATACAAGTATAGGTACAGATACAAGTATGATACGATACAAGTATAGGTACAGATACAAATATAGTACAAATGCAAGTATAGGTACAGATACAAGTATAGGTACAGATACAAGTACAGGTACAGATACAAGTATAGGTACAGATACAAGAACAGAGTACAGATACAAGTATAGGTACGAATACAAGTACAGTACGATACAAGTATAGGTACAGATACAAGTATAGGTACAGATACAAGTAACAGGTACAGATACAAGTATAGGTACAGATACAGAGTATATAGGTACAGATACAAGTATAGGTACAGATACAAGTATAGGTACAGATACAAGTATAGGTACAGATACAAGTACAGTACAGATACAAGTACAGGTACAGATACAAGCAGAGTACAGATACAAGTACAGGTACAGATACAAGTACAGAGTACAAATACAAAGTACAGGTACGATACAAGTATAGGTACAGATACAAATATAGGTACAGATACAAAGTACAGTACAGATACAAGTATAGGTACAGACAAGTATAGGTACAGACTAAGTATAGGTACAGATACAAGAACAGGTACAGAAACAAGGCAAGTACAGATACAAAGTATAAGTACAAATACAAGTATAGGTACAGATACAGAGTAGGTACAGATACAAGTACAGGTACAGATACAGTACAGGTACAGATACAAGTACAGGTACAGATACAAGTATAGGTACAGATACAGATATAGGTACAGATACAGAGTACAGGCTACAATCAGTATAGGTACAGATACAAGTACAGGTACAGATACAAAGTATAGGTACAGATACAAGTACAGGTACAGATACAAGTATAGTACAGATACAGTATAGGTACGAATACAAGTATAGTACGATACAAGTACAGGTACAGATACAAGTATAGGTACAGATACAGTATAGGTACAAATACAGAAATATAGGTACAAATACAGGAAGTAGAGTACAGATACAAAGTACTAGACTAGATACAAGTACAGGTACAGATACAAGTATAGGTACAGATACAAGTACAGGTACAGATACAAGAAGTACAGGTACAGATACAAGTACAGGTACAGATACAAGTATAGGTACAGGCTAAATATGAGTACGAATACAAGTACAGGTACAGATACAAGTACAGGTACAGATACAAGTATAGGTACAGATACAAGTACAAGCTGAATACAAGTATAGGTACAGATACAAGTACAGTACAGATACAAGATATAAGTACAGATACAAGTACAAATTACAAATACAAAAGTACAAGTACAAAGATACAAAAGTATAAAAGGTACAAGATACAAAAGTATAGGTACAGATACATGCAAAAGTACAGATACAAAAATGGTACAGATACAAATACAGGTACAGATACAAGTACAGGTACAGATACAGGTACAGGTACAGATACAAGTACAGGTAAAGATATAAGTTCAGGTACAGATACAAGTACAGGTACAGATACAAGTGCATGTAGATATATAAATACAGATACAAATACAGGTACAGATACAAATACAGGTACAGATACAAATACAGGTACAGATACAAGTGCAGATACAGATACAAGTACAGGTACAGATACAAGTGCATGTAGATATATAAATACAGATACAAGTACAGGTACAGATACAGGTACAGGTACAGATACAGGTACAGGTACAGATACAAGTGCATGTAGATATATAAATACAGATACAAGTACAGGTACAGATACAAATACAGGTACAGATACAAGTACAGGTACAGATACAAGTACAGGTACAGATACAAGTACAGGTACAGATACAAGTGCATGTAGATATATAAATACAGATACAAGTACAGGTACAGATACAAATACAGGTACAGATACAAGTACAGGTACAGATACAGGTACAGGTACAGATACAAGTACAGGTAAAGATATAAGTTCAGGTACAGATACAAGTACAGGTACAGATACAAGTGCAGGTAGATATATAAATACAGATACAAATACAGGTACAGATACAAATACAGGTACAGATACAAATACAGGTACAGATACAAGTGCAGATACAGATACAAGTACAGGTACAGATACAAGTGCATGTAGATATATAAATACAGATACAAGTACAGGTACAGATACAGGTACAGGTACAGATACAGGTACAGGTACAGATACAAGTGCATGTAGATATATAAATACAGATACAAGTACAGGTACAGATACAAATACAGGTACAGATACAAGTACAGGTACAGATACAAGTACAGGTACAGATACAAGTACAGGTACAGATACAAGTTCAGGTACAGATACAAGTGCATGTAGATATATAAATACAGATACAAGTACAGGTACAGATACAAATACAGGTACAGATACAAGTACAGGTACAGATACAATTAGAGGTACAGATACAAGTACAGGTACAGATACAAGTATAGGTACAGATGCAAGTACAGGTCCAGATGAAGGTACATGTACAGACATAAATACAGGTACAAGTACAGGTACAGATACAAGTACAGGTACAGATACAATTACAGGTACAGATACAAGTATAGGTACAAATACAAGTACAGGTACATATACAAGTACAGGTCCAGATGAAGGTACATGTACATTGTACAGATATAAATACAGGTACAAGTACAGGTACAGATACAAGTACAGGTACAGATACAATTACAGGTACAGATACAAGTATAGGTACAAATACAAGTACAGGTACAGATACAAGTATAGAGTAGATACAGAAATATAGGCACAGTACAAGTATAAAATACGGAAAAGTATAGAGTACAGATACAAGTATTATAGCACAGATACAAAAGTATAGGTACAGATACAAGTATGGGCACAGCGGATACAAGTATAGGTACAGATACAAGAGTACAGGTACAAATACAAGTATAAGAGTACGAATACAAGTACAGTACAGATACAAGTATAGGTACAGATACAAGTATAGGTACAGATACAGAGTATAGGTACAGTCAAGTATAAGTACAGATACAAGTATAGGTACGAATACAAGTATAGGTACAGATACCATAGTACAGATACAAGTATAGAGTACAGATACAAGTACAGGTACAGAAATAAGAAATATAGGTACCAATACAAGTACAGTACAGATACAAAGTATAGTACAGGCTCTAGAAATATGCAGGTACCGATACAAGCATAGGTACGATACAAGTATAGAGTACAGAATACAAGATATAGGTACAGATACAAGTACAGGTACAGGATACAAGTATAGGTACAGATACAAGTATAGGTACAGATACAAGTACAGGTACAGATACAAGTACAGGTACAGATACAAGTACAGGTACAGATACAAGAAGTAGCAAGAGGTACAGATACAAGTACAGGCAGATACAAGTATGATCAGATACAAGATATAGTACCATACAAGTATAGAGGCCACGATACAAGTACAGGTACAAACACAAGTATAGGTACAGCTAAGTATAGAGTACAGATACAAGTACAGGTACAGATACAAGAACAGGTACAGATACAAGTATAGGTACAGATACAAGTACAGGTACAATACAGAAATAAAGTACATACAAATATAGGTACAGATACAAGTATAGGTACAGATACAAGTATAGTACAGATACAGTATAGGTACAGATACAAGAACAGTACAGATACAAGTAGTACAGATACAAGTACAGGACAGATACAAGTACAGGTACAGATACAAGTACAGAGTACAGATACAAGTACAGGTACAGATACAAGTACAGGTACAGATACAAGCACAGGTACAGATAAAGTATAAAGCACAGATACAAGTATAGGTACAGATACAAGACAAGAATACAAGTACAAAGTACAGATACAAGATAGTACAGATACAAGACAGGTACAAATACAAATACAAGTACAATAAGATAGGTACAATACAAGTACAGGTACAGATACAAGTACAGGTACAGATACAAGTACAGGTACAAATACAAGGTACAAATACAAGTACAGGCACAGATACAAGTATAAGGTACAAATACAAGCACAGTACAGATAAAGTATAGGTACAGATACAAGTACAGGTACAGATACAAGTATAGAGTACAGATACAAGCACAGGTACAAATACAAGTAAGTACAGATACAAGTATAGGTACAAACAAGTACAGAGTACAGATACAAGTACAAGTACGAATACAAGTATAGAGCACAGATACAAGCCAAGTACAGCGATACAAAATATAAGTACAGAATACAAATAAGTACAGAATACAAAAAGGTACAGATACAAAAATTACAGAATTACAGATACAGGTATAGGTACAGATACGAGAATAGGCACAGATACAAGTACAGGTACAGATACAGACAGGTACAGAAGCAAGTACGAAGTACAGAACAGAGTACAGGTACAGATACAAGTATAGGACAATACAAATACAGGTACAGATACAAGTAACAGATACAAGTATAGGTACAGATACAAGTATAGGTACAGATACAAAAGTATAGGTACGAATGCAAGTATAGGTACAGATACAAATATGGAGTACAGATACACAAATACAGATACAAGTATAGGTACAGATGCAAGTACACCGATACAAGTATAGGTACAGAATACAAGTACAGGTACAGATACAAGAATATAGGTACAGATACAAGAACAGGTACAGATACAAGTATAGGTACGAATACAGTATAGGTACAGATACAAGTACAGAGTACAGATAAGTATAGGTACGAATACAAATACAGGTACAGTTACAAGTAAGTACCGACACAAGCAGAATACAGAAACAATATGTACAGATACAGAAGTATAAGTACGAATACAAGTACAAGTACAGATACAAGTACAGGTACGGAATACAAGAACAGGTACAAATACAGAAGTATAGAGTACGAATACAAGTACAGAATACAGATACAAGTACAGAGTACAGATACAAGTATAGGTACAAATACAAGTACAAGTACGATACGAAATAGATAACGAATACAAGTACAGATAAGTATAGGCACAGTGCAAGTACAGGTACAGATACAAGTGCAGGTACAGATACAGAGTAATATGGTACAAATACAAGTATAGGTACAGATACAAGTACAAGTACAGATACAGAAGTATAAGTACAGATACAAAGTACAGGTACAGATACAAGAATAGGTACAAATACAAGTACAATACAAATACAAGTACAGGTACAGATACGAGTACAGGTACCGATACAAATATAGGTACAGATACAAAATACATACGTATAGGTACAAATACAAGTACAGGTACAAATATAAGTATAGAGTACAAATACAAGTAAAGAGTACAGGCATACAAGTACAGGTACAAATACAAGTATAGGTACAAAGATACAAGTACAGGTATTACCGATACAAGTATAGCCACAAATACAGTATGGTACAGATACAGAAATGCATAGGTACAGATACAAGTACAGGTACGAGACAAGTAGGTACAGATACAGGTATAGGTACAGATACAAGAATGGTACAGATACGAGTATAGGTACAGATACAAGTATAGGTACAGATACAAGTACAGGTACAGATACAAGTACAGGTACAAATACAAGTATAGAGTACAGATACAAGTACAGTACCGATACAAGTATAGTACAGATACAGTATAAGTACGAATACAAGTACAAATACAGATACAAAAGCACAGAGTACAAATACACAAATACAGAGTACAAATACAAAGTACGAAGTACAGATACAAAATACAAGCCACAAACACAAAATACAAATACAAATACAAATACAAGTACAAATACAGAATACAAGTACAGATACAAGTACAGGTACAGATACAAGTACAGGTACAGATACAGAGTACAGGTACAGATACAGGAAGTATAGGTACAGATACAAGTATAGGTACAGATAAAGTATAGGTACAGATACAAGAATAGGTACAGATACAAGTACAAGTACAGACTATAGGTACAGATACAAGTACAGGTACAGATACAAGTACAGGTACAGATACAAGTATAGGCAACAAGTACAGGTACAATACAAGTACAGGTACAGATACAGGTACAGATACAAGTACAGGTACAGATACAAGTACAGGTACAGATACAAGTATAGGTACAAATACAGTACAGAGTACAGATACAAGTACAGTACGATACAAAGTACAGATACAGATACAAGTACAGGTACAAGTATGGGTACGAGTACAGATACAAGTACAGGTACAGATACAAGTACAGGTACAGATACAAGTATAGGTACAGATACAAGTACAGGTACAGATACAAGTACAGAGTACAGATACAAGTACAGGTACGAATACAAGTACAAAGTACAGATACAAGTATGAGTACGAATACAAAGTACAGTACAGATACAAGTACGAGCACAGATACAAGTACAGATACGGAATACAAGTACAGAGTACAGATACAAGTACAAAAATGCCTAGAATAGAAATACAAGTACAAATACAAAAAATATAGAGTACAAATACAAAGTATAGGTACAGATACAAAGTACAAGTACAGAATACAAAATACAAGTACAGATACAAAATACAGAAATACAGGTATAGGTACATAAGTATAGGTACAGATACAAGTATAGGTACAGATACAAGTATAGGTACAGATACAAGTATAGGTACAAATACAAGTACAGGTACGAATACAAGTATAGGTACAGATACAAGTATAGGTACAGATACAAGTAGCAGATACAAGTATAGGTACAGATACAAGTATAGGTACAGATACAAGTATAGGTACAGATACAAGTACAGGTACAGATACAAGTAGAGTACAGATACAAGAAGTACACATACAAGTATAGGTACGAATACAAGTACAGGTACAGATACAAGTATAGGTACGAATGCAAGTACTAAGTACAAATACAATATAGAGTACGAATACAGAAACAAGTACAGATACAGAAATATAGAATACAGATACAAGTATAAGTACGAATACAAAAACAAACAAAAACAAACAGATACATACAGTACAGATACAGAAGTACAGTACAAATCAAGACAGGTACAAATACAAGTATAGATACGAACAAACACAAACAAAAAACCAACAAAACCAAAAAAAACCATACAAAATACAAGTACAAATACAAGTATAAGTACAAATACAAATACAGGTACAGAAACAAATAGAGTCAAATACAAGTACAGAGTACAAATACAAGAACAGGTACAGATACAAGTATAGTACTAATACAAGTACAAGTACCAATACAAGTATAGGTACAGATACAAGTAAAACAAACAAAACCAACAAAAACACCCCAATAGGTACAGATACAAGAACAGGTACAGATACAAGTATGAGTACAGATACAAGTACGAGTACAGATACAAGTACAAGTACAGATACAAGTACCAGGTACAGATACAAGTACAGTACAAATACAAGTACAAGTACAAATACAAAAACACAGTACAAAACCAAGAGTACAGATACAAATATAAAACACAGATACAAATAAGAAACGAAATACAAAATACAAGTAGATACAATACAAGTACAAATACAAATACAAGTACAAATACAATACAAGTACAAATACAAAACCAAATACAAATACAAAATACAAAATACAAATACAAAATACAAGTACAAATACAAAAACAAATACAAATCAAAATACAATTACAAACCACAAAACACAAGACAAAACAAAATACAAATACAAATACAAAAGCCAGGTACAGAAATACAAGCACAGGTACAGATAAAGTATGGGTACAGATACAAGTACAGGTACAGATACAGAGCCACAGAGTACAGATACAAGTATAGGTACAGATACAAATAAGGTACAGATACAAAGTATAGTACAGATACAAACACAGAGTACAGACACAAGTACATTACGAATACAATATAGGTACAGATACAAAGTACAGAGTACAAATACAAGTACAGTACAGATACAAGTATAGTACGAATACAAGTACAAGTACAGATACAAGTACAGGTACCAATACAAATACGAATACGAATACAAGTACAGAGAAATACAAAAATATAGTACAAATACAAGTAAAATTACAAATACAAATACAAATACAAATACAAGTACAATTACAAATGAAAATATATTACAAATACAAATACAGGTACAAAATACAATTACAGGTACATACAAGTACAGGTACAGATACAAGTACAGGTACAGATACAAGTATAGATACAGATACAAGTACAGGTACCAATACAAGTATAAGTACAGATACAATACAGAGTACAGATACAAAAGTACAACAAGTACAGAATACAATAAAATTACAAATACCGTACAAGTAATACAAATACAAATACAAGTACAAAATACAAAATACAAATACGAATACAAATACAAGTACAGATACAAAATACTAAAAATACAAAATACCAAGTACAAATACAAAGCCACAGAAATACAATACAAAATAAATACAAATACAAACACAAATACAAATACAAATACAAGTACAAATCAAACAATACAAAATACTTTAAAATACAAAATACAAGTACAAATACAAATACATACAATACAAATACACAAATACAAATACAAATACAAATACTAAATACAAACACAACAAAACAAATACAAAAACATACAAATACAAATACAATACAAATACAAAAAACAATACAGTATATGTACAGAAATACAAATATAGAGTACAGATACAGAACAGAGTACAAATACAAGTACGATATACAAGTATAGGTACAATACACAGTAAGGTACGAATACAAGTACTGAAGTACAGATACAAGAATAACAGTACAATACAAAGTACAGGTACAAATACAAGACAGAGTACGAAACAAGTACAGATACAAGTACAGGTACAGATACAAGTACAACAACAAGAAGTACAGATACAAACACAGTACAAATACAAGTACAGGTACAAGATAAGTACAGACACAGATACAAATACATACAAGATACAGTACGAATACAAATACAAAAGTACGAATACAAACAAATACAGGTACAGATACAAGTACAAGTACGATACAAGTACAGGTACAGATACAAGTACAGGTACAGATACAAGTACAGAGTACAGATACAAGTACAGAAATACAGATACAAGTACAGGTACGAATACAAGTACAGGTACAGATACAAGTACAGAGTACAAATACAAGTACAGATACAGAATACAAGTACAGAGTACCAAGATACAGAGTACGAATACAAAGCAAGTACAAATACAAAATACAAATACAAATACAAACAAACAAAACCACCCACAAAACCACAACAAAACCCACAAAAACAAACAAACACCCAAATATAGTACAAATACAAGTACAAGCAATACAAATACAAAACAATACAAAAATACAAATACAAACAAATACAAATACAAACCCAAAAAATACAAAATACAAAAGACCACAAACTCATACAAAATAAACAAATACAAAAACCTACAAATACAAAGATATAACCACAAATACAATACAAAATACAAATACAAAATATAATACAAATACCAAATACAAATACAAAACCCACAAACCACAAAATACACATCCAATACAATACAATACACATACAAAAGCAACAATACAGAGATAGGTACAGATACAGAATACAGGTACAGATACAAGTACGTTACAATACAAAGTAAAGGTACAGATACAAAAAAACCCAAATATAGAGTACAGAATACAATACGAGTACGAATACAAGTACAAGTACGAATACAAGAACAGAGCACTCAATACAACACAAGTACGAATACAAGTACAGGTACAAATACAAGTACAAATACGAATACAAATACAAGTACAAATACAAAAAGCACAGAACAGTACAAATACAAAATACAAGTACAAACCACAAATACAAGTATACCACAATACAAATACAGAGTACAAATACAAAACAAATTACAAATACAATACAAATACAGACACAAATACAGGTACAAAACAAGAGAATACGGGTACAGATACAAGTACATGATGACAATACAAGTATGGAGTACAGATACAGAGTATAGGTACGAATACAAGAATATAGGTACAAATACAAGAACAGGTACCAATACAAGTATAGGTACAGATACAGTACTGAGTACAAATACAAGTACAGTACAGATACAATTACAGTACAGATACAAGTACGAGTACAAATACGAAATACGCAAATACAACACAGATACAAATAAAATATAAATACAAATACAAAATACGTACAATACAAATACATACAAATACAAATACAAATACAAATACAAATACATTACAAATACAAAAATACAAATACAAAATACAAAGTACAGGTACAGACCAAGTATAGGTACAAGATACAAGTACAGAGTACAGATACAAAGTACAGGTACAGATACAGAGTACAGGTACAGATACAAGTACAGGTACAGATACAGAGTACAGGCACAGATACAAGTACAGGTACAGATAAGTACAGCCTACAAATACAAACACAGGTACAGATAAAGTACAGGACAACAGTACAGTACAAATACAAGTACAGATACAAATACAGAAGTACAGATACAAAGTACAGAGTACAAATACAAGTACAAGTACAGATACAAGTACAGTACGCAATACAATTACAGTACAAATACAAGTACAGAGTACGAATACAAGTACAAGTACAAATACAAAATACAAATACAAATACAAGTAAGAATTTACGAATACAAGAAATACAGGTGCAGATACGAAGTACGGGTACGTACAAGTATAGGTACAGATACGAGTATGATACAGATACAGAATACGGAGTACAGATACAAGTACAGGTACGAAGATACAAGTACAGGTACAGATACAAGTATGGGGTACAGGAATACACAAGTATGAGGTGATACGAATACAAGTACAGGTACAGATACAAGTATAGAGTACCGATACAGAAATATGATACGAATACAAGTACGAGTACAGAATACAAGTATAAGTACAGATACAAGTACAGGTACCGATACAAATACTTATAGAGTACAGATACGAGTATAGAGTACAGATAGAAGTGTAGAGTACGAATACAAAGTACAGTACGAATACAAAGTATAGGTACCGATACAAGTATAAATACGGAAATACGATATAGAGTACAGATACAAGTACAGGTACAGATACGAAATTATGGAGTACAGATTCAAGTGCAGGTACCGATACAAGTATAGGTACGAATACCAAGTACGGGTACCGATACAGAGTATAGGTACAGATACGAGTACGGAATACAGTACGAGTACGAATACGAGTAGAGTACGAATACAATACAGTACCGATACAAAGTATAGGTACGGAATACGAAGCCAAGCCTGCAAATACAAAACACGAAGTACGAAATACAAAGTATAGTACGAAATACACCAAAGTACAAATACAAAGTAAAATACAAAATACGAAGTACAAATACAAAGTACCGTACAAATACAAAAGCCATTACCAGCCACAATATAAATACAAATACAGCCCATAACCTTACATACCCC
>NW_024734291.1:0-3003 GCF_018991925.1 Homarus americanus | reverse complement strand
ATTAACGGCGGCAGGGGGGCGATAAATATGAGTGGTGGCAATCGCCTTACGGGCGATTAACGGCGGCATGGGGGCGATCAAAATGAGTGGTGGTTTTCGTCTTACGGGCAATTTACGGCGGTAGAGGGCGATAATAATGAGTGGTAGCATTCGCGTTACGGGCGATTAACGGCGGCAGGGGGCAATAAGAATGAGTGGCGGCAATTGCCTTACGGGCGATTAACAGCGGTAGGGGGGCGATAAGAATGAATGGCGGCAATCGCCTTACGGGCAATTAATGGCGGTAGGAGGGCAATAAGAATGAGTGGCGGCAATCGCCTTACGGTCGATTAACGGAGGCAGGGGGGCGATAAGGTTGAGTGGATGCAATCGCCTTACGGGCGATTAACGCGCTGAGGGGCAATAAGAACAATCGCCTTACGGGTGATTAACGACGGCAGGGGGCGATAAGAATGAGTGGCGGCAACCGCGTTACGGGCGATTAACGGCGGTAGGGGGGCAGTAAGAATGAGTGTCGGCAATCGCGTTGTAACGGGCCGAGTTTTCTCTTTTCAATAATTTACCATCCAGCTACTGTTTTCTGTTAGTATTCTATTTACTCATATACTTATTTGTTCTGTGTAGCATTCCTCCAATGAGTACCCTGTTTAATATACTTATTCTCCTTCCATTCTTTACATATATATTTATTCCTATATGTTCTTACTCATATTCTTATATGTTCTTTACCTCTAGATACCTTATATTCTTATATATTCTTATATAAGTAACTCTTATGCTTCTCTACTTATGTTTTCCAAGTCAAGGTTCTTTCTTTTCATTTCCTTTCATATAGACTGTATTCTCAGTTTCAATGTTCTTACCTTTCTGAAGTATACTTTGTTTTATGTCTTTCTTATAGATGGGTTAGTCTGGGGAACCATGTTATTCTTTGTATAACACTTTTTATACTTACAAGGGGTAGCTGCCACCACCCAGACTTTTCATTATATAACAGAACTCAATGAAGGGTTTTGGGTAGTGTGGTAGATGTATAGGCACGTGAGTAAGTATTATTTTCTGGGAACCAATGTTTAGAAGGAGTAGAGTGGTGATACTCAGATTACTAACTCAATATTTATTAATACAGTGAGTGGAGAAGATGCATCTTAGATTCACTCAGGCTAAACATAACCGAAATTAACTTATTAAGTCATCCAACACTTCAAGAACTTATTACCTCATTAAACACCTCCAAATATTCATTACTTTGTTGGACACTGTTGTAGTATTTCTGTGACAAGTAAGATTTAGAAATGCTTACACACTGTCAATAACCCTGGACCCGCAGGTCTTACTTTAACAAGGAACAAATTATCTTCTCAGTTCGTGGTTAGAACATCATACTCTCAGGTTATTCTTTCATGATTACTACAGATGAATACATAACACATTGGACTAACTCCACAATTATAGTAACATACAATACCTCCTGTTAGTTTGCAAGGACAACCTGGTACCTTGAACTCTCGTTCAGTGGTTCAATACTTAACCTGGGATGACTATATTTCTGCTAGTCATCCCTAAGCATGGATATTAATACGGCTCCATACAGATAACCAAGAACAGTGGGTAGACCATGATCATATGACCGAGTCAGTGGGCCAGAGTTGTTTACAGCGACCGCCAAGCTGAAGGCTCGCTCGCTAGGTGCACTCAGGGAGGTTGACTCGTTACACACTGGCAGAGTGGTGGGGGCGCTTCCCGGGGATCGTGTCCTGGGATTCTAAATGCGCCCTTAGAGACAGTCTTCAAGAACCATGGTGCCCACAGGTAGCCCTCGACCTTCAGGAGAGTGGCTAACACATCCGCGTCTGTAGACGTGGGAGAAGAGTCACGAATGCGTGAATATTTAACTTCACTATACAAAACATACGTCTGGCACCGGTTCAGACGATAGCTAGAGCTCCACTTCACTTGACTTAATTGGCACTGAAGGTACTATGTTGAAACATGAACACTGATATTCGCAAAAATGACTAAGTTAAACTGAGTTAATATGGCGGCGTGGAACACACGTGAACCTACCTGTAGACGTGGGAGAAGAGTCACGAATGCGTGATTCTCCCTCGTGTAGAGGTATATACGTGCCCCCGCTGGGCAGCTTGGGCCTCCATATTCAGGCCAGAAAGGTCAATCTTACCAACAACATACCTTCTCTACCATGTTGGATCACCGTATATTTAATTATGAACTCCGGTGTTCCGGATCAGGGTAATTTCCTATGTCTATTCATATAATCTAATCAGAGGTTGAGCTTGCCAGGAAAAGGTGGAATATACACGTTGATAACATCAATTCTGCAAGCTCAGGCCTGAGGCGAACAAGGAGCTATTCACAGGGAGACGTTAGATCTTGGAGATTATACCAGGTGACAGAATAGTTCAGGAAATTAATGACTTTCTTAAATAGATAACTGACACTAATTAAACTATAAACATCAGATTCTCTGATGTCGGGGCGACAAAATGATCTAACTTCAGGCGCGATCAGAAACTCATGGATATTCTTAGGAAACGAAATCGATGGGTATCGTTTGTCCTGGCAGACTCAACACTCACTTACTTGACACGTCTTACCAATAATAAGGACAGTTGAAGCGTTCAACACCACTCACAATGGATCTTGAATGTTCCAACTGTAAACAGACATATCTAAGTTGACTCAAAACAAAGGTGTTCTCTCTCACATTCAAATACATTATATAGAGAGGTTGGTTTCAGTAAGTCAGAGAAAATGGGATAACGGAGGACTGAGGCGTCTTGAAGTGATGAGAAAACGGACTCCTCAGATGGAGGACTCAAACTAAACGCAGAGGTACATGTTTTGTGGGCTATTGAGCGTAATATGAATCATTTGATTTTGGCGTTAACTGACGTGTACGACCGTGGTCGCAGCAGCGTTACGGGAAGATTAACGCGGCGTATCGCCAATAAGAATGAGGCGGTAACGGCCTGCATGAAC
>NW_024734290.1:0-15643 GCF_018991925.1 Homarus americanus | reverse complement strand
GTTTGAATGAATTAGGAATATTGAAAAGTTTTACATATATAGCTTATATTGTCATTGTTTATTTACCTCACGCAGTAACCTTTGAGGATGATGGAGAATATGTTAAAACTGAGTCTGGCCACGGCCGGCTACTAGCTAACCTATACACCACTGTAGACTGTCATGTATATTAGTCAATTGTTTTTAAATATATGACAACCATATTACTCCTCGTAGCATAATCTTTGTGTAATTTTACAATACTATGAATTAAGAAATACTCAGAATTGTTTGAACAGTATTTTTGCTGTGCCAACTGTTGATCCTCATCTTCTTCGCTCTTGCTATCGGTGGTGGTGTCACTCCAGGTTACCTTCCCAGGTGTTGGTGTAGTCGTTCAGGGTTTGAATTTTTTGTTGAGAATGCAGCTTTTACATTACAGATTAACGCTTGGTCCATGGGCTGTAATATAGACGTAGTGTTGGGAGGAGAAGACCACTTTTACGTTAGGGTGACGATCTAACAGTAGGGGCGAGTGTCCTGGTGCGTTGTCCAGCAGCAACAAAATATTGAATGGCACATTCTGTCGCTCACAAATTTCTTTACATCGGGAACAAAACAGTCATCAAACCAGGAGGGACAGTGTAGAGAACATCCACGCCTTACGTGCGGTCAGCCAGTGGACATTTAGCTTGGTCATGTCCATGGTTTTGTAGGCGTGCGGCTTGCGTGCTGTGTGGATCACCGATGAGCTTACAGGTACGGAGGCATTGGTGGTAAACAGGACGGTGATGCGTTCCTTCTGCATCTTCCGTCCCCGAATCCTGCTGGCATTCTTTACAACGAAGGACTTGGACGGTAGCTTTCAGAAAAAGACCAGATTCGTCCATGTTAAACACCTGGTCGTCACTGTACTGTCCTTCCTCCAGAATCTCACGTAAAACGGAAATTCCTAGCCGCAGCACGGTCAGCACTCCTTCTTCACCACCAATGTTTATATTGGTGATCTTGTTCGGATCTTAAACCTCTGTAACCACCCAGAGGAAGCATTAAGGTTTGGGCTCTGTAATTCCCATCTTTCGTGCCACTGCCATGTACAGTTCACGTGCGTAGTCCTTAACAGAGCGCGTGTCGACCGCCATGTTCCGTCGCGCCTGACGCACCAATACCTCACAAGTAATTTTCTGTCTTGAGAAGCACCTGTTTGTGAAAATACTTGATCATAGAGGCACCTGTAGACTTTGTGATCTTCATGTGCTCCTTTATCTTGGCTGCATCCTTTATTGTTCGAATCGTAGTTCATTCACACCATGCTGGCGCGCCAATCAACCTGCCGCTGGGTCCAGGTAAGAAGGTTTCTCTGGGGTGGTGGTCCGGAAGCCATTTTACGGAACAATGGATGCGCGTTTACGGTGTGGCCTGGGGATGAAACTGCCGCGGCTAGGTCAAGCGTCGTCTTTCTCTCCTCCTCCCCCGGTGGACACGTCATAATACTTTAAGCCAATTAGCTAGCAGCAGGGGGGATAGGGATGCATGGCCAATCACAGTCTGATACGTCATATGACGTCAGTGATAACGCAACAAAGACACACACTGCGCAGCACCACGGCGCCCAAGTGGAGGGAGGAGGGCGAGAGCACAGGCAGGCAGGCGGGCGGGTGGCGGGTGGGGCGAATCTAAAATAGCGTCGCGCCGGACACTCTCTCGTCAATGGGGTTCACGTGCAGCGTAATGTGAGCACGTTAGGTTCTGGCAAGGCACAGCGTAACGATGGAAAGCGCTGAATGCGGGACAGCGTAGTGAGGTTAACTGCATATATATAATGTATTATGTAGTCGTAACCTTTAACGTATAATGACAATTTACCTGTGTACAGTACAGTATACACCTCACCTGAATATACAGAAACTTAATCTGTATATATCTAGTGGTATTGATCCTTAATTTAGTTCGTAAAGGTCATCTTGCATACAGTGAATGGTACCTACTCTCTAAGTCAGTGATTAACCTTTATATATGTGAGTGACCTTTAACTATATACAGCTCATGACCTTTTTAATGAATATACTTTTTAGGGCAATAAGCTTATATAGATAATGGCTGAATATATATAAGCTAGTGGTATATATGTTGTATATAGTCAGTGACATTTAACTTACTATACATATACTGAGTGACTTGTGTAATGATCACTGACTATACAGAGTAAGCATACTATACTAATGTTGAACCTACATACTAGGGTGTCTATAATTTACAGAAAAAATGGTCCATAGGAGGAAAAAGTTTCAATTATGATGTCAAGAGGCTGAAAGAGTGTGAGAGTGATGGTGCCTCAGCATAAAAGATGTCACACTTTTAGAGCTCTTAACTTGTTTAGTGAAAATAATGAGAACTGAGTCGAATCTTCTTAATTACAAATTGTATTTTTTAATTTACCTTTGTGATTACATACAGGTATACATAAATACTCTAATTTTAAAAATAAATATTTATCTATTAAGTTGTAGTTCACTTTCTAAATTGGGTATATAAGCAAAGGGTTTGAGCCACTGTGGGGGTGGGAGGGGACATTCTACCTGTTGCCAAAGACAATAAGAAAGACAGGAAAGCAAAGCGAAAACCGCGGGATTAGCAGATGGCGTTAATGTGAAAGGTGCGGACGTCACCATCACCTGTGTGCCATATACACAGCGTACAAACACAGATCACCCTGACCTTGTGTTTAACGTTTTCACATTATATATCATTGATCATATAGAATTTACTGTGTGATATTGTATGTGTGTGTGTGTCAGTGTGTATGTGTGCACATTTAGAACGTAAAGGCAAAGATGTCAAGGTAATAATATTACCTTGACGTTTTTAATGTGTACACATGCACACACACACACACATACATATTGACACATATACATACATACTGACACATACACATACAATATCACACAGTAAATTCTATACGATCAATGATATATTGTAAACGTGAAAATGTTAATCACAAGCCAACTCCGCTGGTTACCATGGAAACATGGACACGCTATCCTCACGTGACCCGGGCTTTTAGTTAGCCGCGCTGCCAACAGGTGGCGTTGATCGGAGCTCAGTGGCTCACGTCTTTCTTATTATAGTCTTTACCTGTTGTTCTAACTCAAATTCAAATTCAAATTCAAAACATTTATTGACAAATACATCAAAAGGAGCTGGTTAGCATGCTAACTAGCCCACCCAAAATTAGTCTTAACAAGAGCTCTTTAATATTGTACTAATCATAAATCAGATATGTATACAACAAATAGATATGCATAAAATCTACAATCTTATGTTAAACTTACAGATTTTTTTCGTAATATTCTTAACCATATTTTTGTTTATTAAATAACAAACCCTCTCTGTAATATCAGTAATACTGTAGTGGATACTCGCCCCTACAACTACCGACTGAGCACCTGCCGCGCGCTTACCAGCCAATCAGCGTACAGCCAGCTACGCCGACAGACAAGGTCTATGGTGCGGACGTAAGGGTATGATCGCCGACCTAGTCTTGACCTTCCACCTCAAGCTCAGGATCAGGGAGTTTCACACCTTTCGCGTTCTCCCCCGTGATTGGCTCTCGTTACGTGCGTCTCGATTCCTGATCCGGCAGAATCACATAAATACGGGACAGGCTGGTCGCCTAGGTCATTCTACTCCGACTGACTCGACCAGCAACATCTCTCTACAGCGCCTCACCAATCAGCTCCCCCAGAAAGCTCCTCGCCCAACAGGACCTCTGAGCAAACTACTCATCACCTAGTAACTCCTTAGCACCTTACTGTACTGTACAACAATATATATACTATATATACAGAAAACGCATTGTGAGTTTCTATTCTACCTCAACCCTAAGTGTGAGATATCTTACCTGTACACTCGGAAACCATATTCTCTAGCCCACCTGGGTCGGTGCTGGAGGTTAGTACAGTGTCCTTTCTGGACGGGGGCCCACTCTAACTATCACGAGGCAACACACGCACGAACACACAGTCATAGTACGGGAGTATAGATGACATTATGCATGAATATTGTATATGGCATTATCTTCATTATACTGTATATGAACACGAAGAAAAATTACCATAGGTTGTAGTTACGAAATTATGAATGGAAAGAAACACTTCTAAACCACCCAGTGAATCCACACAACGTTTACAGTGCTTGTGTGTGTGTGTGTGTGCCAGACCACTATGCTTCCACCACACCCCATCTATATCTTTTATTTTCCCATCATTCGCATAACTATATGAAAAAACGTGTTTAATTTAACTACATATTTCAAAAACCCTTAATTACATGTGAATCAGTCACTCCTCATTTGACACACTTATAGTGTAATACTTTGACCTTCCCACCTGGGCACATGGAGGCCCACGGTAACTCTCACGGGGCAACATACGCACAAACACACAAGTTATGATATGAACCCTTCCAGGCTTCACTATCATTATCATGTTATGTTCATCGTGCTCTGTAACTTGGTAACTAGTCATAGTATCAATACATGGAGGAAAATCTATATTAATGTACTGTAATATTGCATTTTATTGCAAACCGTAAAAAATCTCGTTTAACCATTGGATGTGAGGGAAAGCACCACACACTGGAGCTACGAAATGAAGAACCAAAGGACATAGGAATGACCGAACTGACGTGTGTGTAGGGAGGCCTGCCATATCAGTGTGGACACGGTTGCTCAAAGGGTAAATCGTATAATATAACCTTGTATTTGTTGAGAAGAGTTAAATATATGTTATAAAACACACACACTCACACACACACACACATATATATATATATATATATATATATATATATATATATATATATATATATATATATATATATATATATATATATATATATATATATATATATACAGTATATATATACTTGTAGTGGATCTCTCCCCTACAACTGCGTAGTAGGGGAGTAGTAGGAGTGGGCGGGCGGGTCGTGTTGCGTCTCTGTAACAAAGCGTGTTCGGCATCCGGGCCTTCGATGTAGAGCGGCAGAAATTGGACAGTGATTACATAAGTTCGTCAAGATCGTCTTAGTGAGGTGAAAGTGTAAATCGATGTCGGACTTTTCATGCTAGACACGATTGTATTTTTGAAAACTCAATTTCCACCGAGTTGGAGGTGAGCCAGGGTCACAGGCCTATAACCACACAATCACTGCCACATGACAAAGCTTTTATTTTATTTTATTTTTTAGGGTGTTGTGGTCACGGCTGTGATAAAGGCCAACCAGGGAGTGTAGTACTGTGCCTTCAGTTAAATCAGTTCATAGTTGTCATCAGTGAATGCAGAAGAGACTATAATAACTTAAAGTGAATACATATTGGCAATCGAGCTGGTAAGGACAACTGCCAGCCTATTCGTGTCATAGGTGCCACAGAGACTTTAAATTTTATTTTGTTGTGTGCTTGCTCAAGGACTGAATCTGTGTTTATAATACACCACTCACAGGGAGATACAGTGTACACAGTGATAGTTCATAGTGTCATCAGTGACCGCTGAAGTTGTAAATAACTTAAAGTGAGCGCTCACTAGCAAGCAAGCTGGAAAGGCACCGTGCCAGCTGAAACCAAGTCGTGTCATAGGTGCCACAGAGACTTTAAATTTTATGTTGATTGTGTGCTTTCTCAAGGACTGAAACTGTGCCTACAATACACCATTCACAGGGAGATACAGTGTACGCAGTCGCAGACGACAACTCCATAGGCAACAGAGAGTAGCTAAGTACTTTTTCTCTCTTTATTTTCTTTGAAATAGGTGTAGATTTATACACAGTCTGCACCCCCCCCCCCACAACAACAACAACCATGAGTTTGATATGTGATTACTGCAGGGAGACGTCGGATATGGAGGATACAGGCCTAACTAATGCAGCGTTTAGGAGGTTACTAACTGCCGTAAAGCTTGATGGCTGTTGCTGGTATTGCCCTGGCTGCATAGTCAAGGTGAATGAAGCGATTGCAATCCATAAGGGAACGAGTTCTCTAGGGACGAAAATAGATGAAGCAGGAGCCCTGCTGGTTGACAAACTGGAGCAAGTTGAGAAAGAGATCCTTGCTAAGACTGAGGAAGTAGCTAATAGAATGGAGGTGGTTGCTAAGAGGAGTTATGCGGACGTATTAGGAGGGCCACGGGGGGGGGCGGAGAGTAATGCAGAATCAGTACAGGTTCTACAGCAGATTGGGACTCTGAAAAAGTGTGTCGAAGAAATGAAAATTAACGCACCTACTGTTAGGGGAGAGGAGGAACACCAGGAACGGCTCCAGCGCAGGAACAATGTAATAGTTTTTGGAGTCCCAGAGAGCCAGGCAGAGGGAACTGTGAGTAAGGAAACACACGACAAGGTGCTGTTTCAAAATATTTGCACAGAGGTTCTGAAGATTCCAGCAACCCCTCAGGATGTGAGGAGACTGGGACAAAAGCAGGGGGCTAAGCCTCGCCCCCTCAGGATCACACTAGGGAGTGAGGAGGATAAATGGCAAGTTATCCGGCAGGCAAAAAACTTAGCAAGGAGCGAGGCATTTCGGGATGTATTTATTCACCCAGACCGCACGGTAATGCAGAGGGAACAGCACAAGAAGCTCCTGCTGGACTTGAAGCAGAAGAGGGAGGAGTCGAGGAGGAACGGGGACAGGTGCACATGGGTTATACTCAGGGGGAGGGTAGTGGAAACAAGTGTGCCGACACAGGGCCAGGGGGCAGCAGTGCACCCTCCACCCACTCAACCCCCCACCCGGGAGGCGGCACCAGCTCAGCCTACCGGACAGGAGGGAACGAGCGCCGTGTAAACAATGACATTTTTAACCACACCCTGCAAAATACAGTGTACTTAGCAAATGCTGCAGCTTCTGAGAATGTGGGTGGAGCGGGTTTATTACTAAGAGCAGAGACGTTACCGAGAACAAATTCTGGCTTGAATGTCATGTACACTAATACCGACACGTTCCTTGATAAGAGGGAGGAGTTTGAAACACTACTAAGAGTACACCAACCAGATATTGTAGGAGTTGTAGAACTGTTGTACAAGAACAGGAGAATCGACCCAGAGGAATGTGAGTTCAGTATTGCTGGATATGACTCATTTACGAACCTAACTCAAGAATCCTGCAGGAGGGGTGTGGTTATCTACGCTAGGCAAGACCTTAGAGCCAGCCAGGCGAGGGTACAGGGAGAGGATGTTTTTGAAGAGTCCAAGTGGTGTAAAATTAAATTAAAGGGAGGGGACTTACTTATCGTCGGGTGTATCTACAGATCCCCGAACTGTGGCCCACTAAATCAAAGGAACTTAAGAACCTTAATAAACAATGCGGCGATGCTCAACCCCAGCCACCTCCTTATCATGGGGGACTTTAACTATGGCGACATCGACTGGAGAAACGAGTCAACCCCGAATGACTTGAATAATCCTGCTACTCTTTTTGTAGAAACTCTGAGAGATAATTTTCTGTTCCAACATGTGAGAGACCCGACACATTACAGAGGGGAGCAAACACCCAAGCCACTTGACCTCATCATAACAAACGAGGAGGGTATGGTGGCCAAACTGGAACACCTTGCCCCAGTTGGCACCAGTCACCATACAGTGTTGTCATTCAGATTTAACTGTTACCTAGTTCAAGATAAGGCCAGGCCAAGGTGCAAATATTACAAGGGAAATTACAATGGGATGAGGGAAGAGATGAGGGGTATCAACTGGCCTGACTTATTAAGGTACAAGAACGCAGACACTACGCTGAATATCATAACTAGTAAAATGACCCATTTGATCGATAAATATATACCCAAGACCAAACCCAGTGCTTCTAGGAATACGAGGGGATCCCTACACATGAACCATGCGGCGGTCGACAAAATTAAGAAGAAAACCCAGAAATTCAAGACGTGGGTTGGGTCAAACGATGAGCAAGACAGGAGGATGTATGCAAGAGCCAGAAACCAAGCAAAGATAGAGTGTAGGAGGGCTGAAAAGGAGTTCCAAAGGCTGGTTGCACGCGAGGTCAAGTCAAACCCAAAGGCGTTTTACCGCTATGCAAAGTCGAAATTGAAAACGCGAGTAGGAGTATCAGACCTGAGGCTTGAAGATGGTAGTTACGCAGATTCTGACCAGGATAAAGCTGAGGCATTGAACAGCTTCTTTTCCTCAGTGTTCACAAGAGAGGATGCAACTAACCTTCCTGCGTTTGAGGACAGACGGTTCGACACAGCACTGACCCACATTGTGTTCACAGAAGAGGGTATTAGAAATAAACTGTCCAGGCTAAAGGTCCATAAGAGTCCTGGACCTGACATGGTGCATCCTAGAGTGCTAAGGGAGCTGTGCAACGAGCTTGCAGAGCCCCTGAAGATTCTGTTTTGTAAATGCCTGGATGAACAAATGGTCCCCAGTGAATGGAAAGTGGCTTATGTGAGTCCTATCTTCAAGAAGGGCGATAGGCACTCCACGAACAACTATAGACCGGTGAGCCTGACCAGCATAATATGTAAAGTACTTGAGAGTATTATCAGAGATGCAGCGATGGAACATCTACTACGAAACAACCTTGTAAAAGATTGCCAACACGGTTTTATGCCGGGGCGCTCTTGCTTGACACAATTGCTCAAGGTATTGGATATTTGGACCCATATTCTAGAACGGGGTGGTAATATCGACAATATTTACCTAGATTTTGCCAAGGCTTTCGACAGTGTACCCCACGAAAGGCTGAAAATCAAACTGGAAGGGTACGGAATTCGGGGAAATGTCCTAGCGTGGATAGAAGACTTTCTACATGACCGCAAGCAATGTGTGGTGATTAATGGCACGAAATCGTCATCTGTACCTGTAACAAGTGGGGTACCGCAGGGTAGTGTATTGGGCCCGCTGTTGTTTGTTTGTTTCATAAATGATATGCCTGACGTTGTACACTCCTCCATACAAATGTTTGCCGATGACGCCAAGTTATTTCGGGAAATTAAGAACCAAGCGGACTGTGAAGAGCTGCAGAAGGACCTCTGTGGGCTCCAGGAATGGTCGAAGGAATGGCTGCTGAGATTCAATGTCACGAAGTGTAAGAGGATGCACCTGGGGCGTACCAACGGTAAGGAGGCGTACCATATGTCCCAACGGGATGAAGAAAATGTACTAGTTGAGACTGTGTGTGAGAAGGACCTAGGTGTGTATGTTGACAATGAGCTGAAGTTCTCGGGCCATTGTGAGAAGAAGGTAAATCAGGCAAATAAATTATTGGGTCTTATAAGAAGGTCGTTCAGATATCTAGACGGTCCGTCCCTCGTGACGATCTTCAGGAGTGAAGTGCTTCCCCATCTGGAGTACTGTCACCCCATCTGGTCCCCGAGATATGCTAGGGACTGTCAGTTGGTTGAAAATGTTCAAAGGAGGGCCACCAAGCTGGTGCCTGCACTTCGGCATCTCAGCTACCCTGCGAGATTGGAGCGCCTGAACTTGCCTAGCTTATACTACAGACGGGCAAGGGGGGACCTAGTTGAGGTTTATAAGCATCTCAGGGGGCACTACTCAGTTGAGTGTCCTTACTTGGAGCTGGCGGACGCTCGCCCCACAAGGGGTCACAGCTCAAGATTGAAGAAGCCGCAAGTCCGGAAAACCGTGAGGGCAAACTTTTTCGGAGTGAGGGTTGTAAACTCTTGGAACAATCTACCAGAGAGTGTTGTGACGGCACCGAGTGTGAGCTCTTTCAAGAGAAGACTTGACCAACACTGGAGCGGGTTCAGGTACATTCAGGAGCCGGTGCATGCCCAGTATTTGCCAACAGTGCGTGACAGAGACGTGACCGATCGCCCTGGCGGCTAGCGAGTCGACCTTTTGGTGAAGAATATAAAGGAAAAGAGACGTGACCGATCGCCCAAGCGGCTAACAAGCCGATCAGTGGCGAAGAGGATAAAAGTAAAAAAAAAGTAATAAGTATCCTTGCAACCAGCGAGCTGCGAGCTGCTCACGGGGGTCACCATCTGCTACATCTACCCTAGCAACGGAGTCAAGAAACCGGCGAGTTCCCACGGGTTTACTTCCGGCTGCTGTGTATATAAGCTCTCAGTCTCTCCATTGAGATTCATTCTAACCTACGTTCCTGAACACGCAACACCTCCTCCAAGCAAGCTCCTCGTTGTCCAGCTCTCATTCAACCTGGAGGACAACAACACGCAACATCTCCTCTAACGAATCTCCTGCACAGATACCTCCTAAAACACGCTACTCACTGAACGTGTCTCTTGAGCAAGCTTCTCACTACACGGCATCTCCAGCACCAGACTGTCTCGTATACAATATATTTTATATAAGAAAACCACCACCCAGAGTTTCCATCCATCCCATCCTGAGTGATAGACAACATAACATCACGAAACCCTACATACTTTCCCTCACCCTAGCAAACTAGTTAGCATAGCATAACCAAACAGCCTCGCAAGGACCAATAGGTCTGTATATAATGTGTGTGCACTCACTAAAATGACCTAGTATATTTTACTAATGTCTCATTGTCCATGGGTTTTCTTACAGTTTGGCTGTGAGTTTTCTATTTTGTCTACCTGGCAGTTCAACAGGACTGCTAACCATCCTCCCAGCAACTGATATGCCATCCCAGACCCACAGCCTATATGTATGGTGCAAGACCGCAGTCCAATACATACAAGTCGGGCAGTCAAGCGTTGGTTTGAGGCGCACCCGCAGATTATATTATTGGACTGGCCCTCTAAAGGAGCCGGGAATTCTCGGGAATTTGTCCAGGTATTTTACTATGTGGTTTTACGTCACTTCACATAAATGTGCTTACAAAATCTATGCATTAATATGCATAACTCTTGGGAATCTGTCCAGATATTAAATATATGTTATATACTACAATAATCACATATATGTGTGTTTACTATGTTTATGCATAATACATGTGAAAAATATTTTTGGGGTTTCAATTAACCAATAGTCATGCCCACAAAACAATCTTGATGCTCTAAGTGCATATATGTGTTAGATAACGAGTAACTGATCCACAGTATTTTGGTAAATAAAGAAATGAAAAGCAAGCACTTAGCCATATGTATATAGTTACACGGAAGAAGGGAAATAAGGATGAACCATGGTTTTGATGGAACAATGTGCTCTGGGACGATGCTCACAATGACGAATGGGAGAAACCTCTTTATGAAACATCTTACCTACTAAGGATGAAGCTTAATGTTACAGAGCACACACACACACACACACACACACACACACAGTGTAGCTTTATGTGATGCGTTGTCTGACTTGGGGTAGCTTTGAGCGAACTATACACTTGATATTACAATTTATGTATCCTTCCTGTCCATGATTTACAACAATAACTGGAGAGCAAAAGTTACATTATACTAATAACACTGTCATGTATTGATACTATGACTAGTTACCAAGATACAGAGCACGATGAACATAACATGATAATGATAATGAAGCCTGGAAGGGTTCATATTATAACTTGTGTGTTCGTGCGTATGTTGCCCCATGAGAGTTACCGTGGGCCTCCATGTGCCCAGGTGGGATGGTCAAAGTATTACAATATAAGTGTGTCAAATGAGGAGTGACTGATCCACATGTAATTTAAGGTTTTTGAAATATGTAGTTAAATTAAACACGATTTTTCATATAGTTACGCGAATGATGGGAAAATAAAAGATATAGATGGGGTGTGGTGGAAGCATCGTGGTCTGGCACACACAGGGTGGATTCACAGGGTGGTTTGGAAGTGTTTATTTCCATTCATACTTTCGTAACTATAACCTATGGTAATTTCTCTTCGTGTTCATATATAATGAAGATAAAGCAGAGTATAAAATGCCATATACAATATTTATAGAAAATATCATCTATACAGCTGTACTATGACTGTGTGTGTTCGTGCGTGTTGCCTCGTGATAGTTCGAGTGGCACTAGCGTAGCTAGGGGGGGGGGGCGGTCCGCCCCGGGCGGCACTTTTGGGGGGCGGCACTTTTGGGTCTGCTCATCACCCATATCTGCAGCTACTGGAGACGTTAATCCATCCCTTTGTATCGGCGGCAAGTTAATCCTTGTCGTGTCTAACCTAACACCTGACCCACATCATCACGGCCACGTCATGAGCTACACCCTTGCTATGGCCCCCCCACCCCGCCACACACACAACCTGTAACCTGTTGAGGATTAAGGAAACAACTTCAAACAAGTACGCCAGTGAGCTCATGTGGTGTGGGTCAGGTGTTAGGTCAGACACGACGAGGATTAACTTGCCGCCGATACAAAGGGAAGGATTAACGTCTCCACTAGCTGCAAAACCATGCAGTCTCGGGTCATATCAGTTCATATACAGCCGACCAATCCACCAGTTACAAGCAATTCACTTCAGTTCTGCACAAGTCTCCATCGTGACAAGACGAGGGGAGGCTAGACGACTTTTAAGTTCTCTTGTGTTTTCGATCCAGTTATTTACTTCGTTGGAAGACATAATACTATAAGGTAAGAAATATTAAAGTATTGGTTAAACAAATATTGATGTGACTTTTGCTGCGGTACTGAGATTAAATATTAAGATTTTGTTTCACAGCATTGGATTTTGTACTAAGACACTATCCTCACTGGGGTACAGACAAAAGCTCCCCCGACAAAAGCCACCCAGACAAAAGCCCCCCAGACGAAAGCCACCCAGACAAAAGCCCCATACTTTGATCGGGGTGGCTTTTGTCTGACAACAGTAAGGGCTAACACGCGAGTGGTTTTTTCAAACTCTGCCAAATGGTGAAAGAATGTTGAGATCATGGATGGTGTACTCCCCTTCCAAGGAAGCTCTTTACTGCTTTTGTTGCAAACTGTTTTCAGACAGAAGTAACTCAAAATTTAATTCTGAGGATGGATTCAACATATGGTGGAAACTGAATCCTAGAATATCCGAGCACGAATCCAGTGCAGCTCACGTTCGGAATTTCACACAATGGAAGGAGTTGGAAATTAGGATTGCTCGTGGAGCAACAATTGATAAAAAAGAACAAGAAGTTGTTGAAAGCCAAGTGAAAAAGTGGAAGGAAATCCTTTCAAGATTGTTTGATATTATTAGATTCCTAGCTAAACAGAATTTGGCTTTACGAGGCCACCGAGAAGGAATGAATTATGAGAGAAACGAGACTGAAGCAACGGAAAATAGAGGAATTTTTTTAGAGCTAGTTGATTTGTTGGCGAAATATGATCCAGTGCTACGTGAACATCTTCTAAGAATCCAGCTGGGAAACAAGTTTGCTGCTTCCTATCTGTCTCCTACTATTCAGAACGAGTTTATAGAAATTTTGGGAGAAAACGTATGAAGCAAAGTCATCAAGCAAGTAAAAGAAGCAAAGTACTTTTCCATGATATTCGACAGCACTCCTGATATTTTACATAAGGATCAAACGAGCCAAGTTTTACGCTATGTTATGATCGATGGAGATAAAGTGAAGGTTGTGGAATCATTTGTCGATTTCATTGAAACAGAAGGTAAAACCGCCGAGAATATTTCAATGATGATTTTGGAAAAATTAGAGAAAGACGGAATTGATATTCAAAATTGTAGAGGGCAAACATATGATAATGCTGCGGTGATAGCTGGTGTTCATACTGGTGTTCAGAAACGTATCAAGGAAATTAATAAAAAAGCAGAATTTGTCGCTTGTACAAATCACTCGCTGAATTTGGCGGGTGTTCATGCAGCTTCTGTTGCTGTGAATTCTGTTACCTTTTTTGGATGTGTGGAACGTTTGTTTGTATTTTTTTCTTCATCAACCCATCGCTGGGATGTTCTAACTTCAGTCACTGGTCAAAGTGTCAAGCGCATAATAGAAACTCGGTGGAGTGCGAGGGGATAAGCTGTAAGTGTTGTAAAGAAACATTTCTCAAAAATCTTAAGTGCCCTAGAAAAGTTAACTGTTGAAGAAGAAAATACAGCTACCAGGGCAGATGCTGGTTAGGGGGCAGGGAAAAAACACTTTTATTTGAGTTGCAGGCTGCACTTTTCAGGCATCGTTTGTATGGCTGTAACAAACACCTGTGCAAAATTTCATGCCATTTCATGCATACTTACCCTGCCGCATCGCGAACGACTTTTTGTCAACTTTTAGTGTATACCAAAAATTAGGTGTCATTTAATGTTTTCCAGGATAATGATAAATTTTACATGGGTGACATCGATTTAATTCACATGTTATTTTACAGGTACACCGTATAGAAAATCATTACAAGTTCATATTGAAATTCTTTTTTGTGCGGAACCTTGGCATCATTTTCCTAGACAATAATCTTTGCCTAATATATCCATCTCTCGATTCGTATCCCGTCACTTCAGTGCAAGCTTCAGTCATCACTTTTATGCCTCTCTCGACCGCCTGAGTGCTGTTTGGCCACTTGGGCACCACTAATGGTGTCTCAAGAATGTCATTAACCTGTAGATTTGACAGAGAAGCAATGTAAGGAGGCTCAGTCTTGAGTTCATTCCTCCAGTTAATCATGGAATGATAGTTTTTTGCTTGCCACTTTAGTTTCGGAGTCACCACCTTTCTCATGTTGACTACAGGAGGCACATCCTCATTCCCATCTCCATCTTTACCCTCCTCATCAGTATAGTTTAACAAATTCTCGTCAACAGCAGCATCAGAATCTTCCTCCTCCTCTTCAGATCTGCCAGTGCATTCTTCCTTTTGCTGATTCTCCTCTCTAATTTTTCTTATCATTGAGACAGCTTTTTCTCTAACAGTCATGTCCTCATCTGCACACATACCAAGAAGATGTTGATCTGTGTGGGCGAAGTATGCATTTCTCTGGACAGCCTTCTTCACTATCGTCTCCTCCTCACTATTCAGGTGTTTCATATATAGCAGGGACTGGAATACGTTCCTTGAGCCGTGTGTTACGTAAGGGTGTATCTTGATGTAAAACCACATTGGAGCACTGAACTTTATTATTGTAATGACAATTCTTTTCAACTCATGGCTGGGTCTTGATGTTGCTACATACAGCCTGAGGATTCTACTCCATAAGGTGTTCCACCTTGACACACAGGGAGGACCTGGCTCAATAGCAGCCAAGTCATCTTCAACAACACCTGTGATAACTCCTTTACAAATCCTATACAGGTATTTCTGATCCCAGGACAGATCTTTCTCCACTTCATCATTAAACACAGGGAAATCAGGGAAACTGACTGGCTGGAAGGCGACAACTGGAAGCTCAGACAAAGACTCCTTGATCTGCTTTCCAATGGGACCACGCCAATGCTCAGGACCACTTGGTTTACCATCATAGTGATAAAAAACTGCGCGGAAAGGCAGCTCATTTCCGTGAAGCTGACATATGAAATAATGGAGAGGGTGACCAAGTAACATTTCAAGATGATGAATGACTCCATTTTCTGATCCTACATTTACATTGGTTCCATCACAACCAACACACACAATGGGCTGCTGGGTTAGATTTTTCTCCACCAGAAACTCGTGAATAGTTTTGGCATTCTGCTTTCCGTGTCCAGTCTTGGGAGTCACAGTAGAAGGTTTGGGCGGTGAAGGGCGGTCAAGGTCTCTGTAACAGCGTGTTCGGCATCTGATGTAGAGCGCAGAAATGG
>NW_024734289.1:0-19652 GCF_018991925.1 Homarus americanus | reverse complement strand
AATATCGGAGGTGTACCTGGGAGTGCCAGAGGTGTACCTGGGAGTGTCGGGAGATGTACCAGGGAATGTCACAGGTGTACCAAGGAGTGTCAGAGGTGTACCTGGCAGTGTCAGAGGTGTACCTGGTGGTGTCGGAGGTGTACCTGCGAGTGTTAGAGGTGTACCTGGGAGTGTCGGATATGTACCTAGGAGTGTCAGAGGTGTACCAGGGAATGTCAGTGGAGTACCTGGGAGTGTCAGAGGTGTACCTGGGAGTGTCAGAGGTGTACCTGGAAGTGTGAGAAGTGTACCTGGAAGTGTGAGAAGTGTACCTGGGAGTGTGAGAAGTGTACCTGGGAGTGTCGGAGGTAAACCTGGGATTGTAGGAGGTGTATCTGGGAGTGTCAGAGGTGAAGGTTACTAGTGTGCCCTGAAGAATGCAGTGATGGCTAGGGAAACACTGAGTAACACTGAGTTCGTTTATTGTGGATGAGAGAAATACAAGCGGTGACCAGCATGTGCCAAGCACAGCTCACACGGTCAGACTGAGGCGCCTTGCCATATGGCAGCCTCGGGGCAATGTTGCCACATAACACGTGCAGTGTTGCCACGTGATAATATATATAAATGCTACTCGGCACAGTAGCTTATGTACAGGGTTGCTACTTGGCACAGTAGCTTATATACATAACCTACATCTCCCTCCCCCCTCACGCTCATAGTCTTTGTCTTGAGCGGACTTCTTAGTCCTAAGTCGCTCCGAGCGTCGAGGTGCACTGTGGGGCGGATCCTCGTGAGGTGTAGGTGACTCGTCCTCGGTCAGGGGGCCAGCTGCAGGGGGTGGGACTGGCCGGAGGAAGCGGCGGTTCCTCCACCAGACACGGCCGCTCGGCATCCTGACCTTGTAGTCCCGCGACCGGCCGACGCCCATCACTATGCCAACCTTGTGCCGACGTGTCGTCGTCGGGTCCTGGACGCAGACAAGGGCACCAAACTCCACTGGCTGAAGAGGGCGGGCACGGTCGTCATACCGAGCCTTGGCGTCCTGGGCACGTGAAGCGGCGTGGCGGTCACAGCTCTCGGCTTTGGTCTGCCAGTCCTTCGCAAAGGCCTTGGCGTGTGTGGGAACGCAAGAGCGGAGAGGGTGACCATACAGGATCTGGGCAGGGGAGCGTCCTGTGTGGGTGGGAGTGGACGCGGGTTCTGGGCAGCTCCGTGTGGCAGCGCCAGGCGCGTCGCTCGTCGACTCACGCACCCTGCAGGCGGTGTAACGAGCAGCTGGGATCTGCTCAGGAAAGTCTTTGGGCACCACGCCTAACTCCTTGCAGTGCTCCCACGACAACAAGGGTGTAGCGAGAGTAGGCCGCACGTCGATCCATCCGTAACACGACCTGTCGCCGTAGGTGATCTCTGCCTGAAAGGAGCCCACAGCGTCCGACATCTGGGAACCGTCCGCATTGTAGTACTGCAGCTGCGGCGGTGGTCCCAGGCCGCGTTTGGTGAGGCCCAGTTTCTGGAGGTGCTTCAACCCAATCACCGTAGTATCGGCGCCGGTGTCCGGTATCACCTCGATGTGACCCGACACATCACCGTGTGTGACGGCGACGCGGATAGTAGGGGAAGGGGTAGCCCTGGGGCGTGTGGTCGATTCCACCCTCCTGATGTGACTCCGCTGCTGCTTGGGGCTGCGTGGGCCATCTGGAGGGGGCTGTGTGCGAACCACCCCGAGGGAAGTGCACTGCTGTCCTCCTCGTCTCGGGCTTTTGGGCTTGGGTTGGCGGCAGCACTTGTCGTAGTGTCCATAGCGACCGCAGGCCTGACACTTGCGGCCTCGTGCAGGGCACCTGTCTGTGTTAGACCAGTGGCCCTTACGGTCACATCCACGACACAGTGCGTCGGCGGCCGGGCAAGTCTTGAGGCTGTGCTGCTTTCCACAGCTGCCACAGGAAGCACTAGGCGGAGGCGTGGAAGAACGTGTGGCAGCCTTCGCGTTGTTGGCCGCCTTCTTATCCTTCTTGTATTGTGAGATAGCTCTCACAGCAGGTGGGGCCCGTAAGGCAGAGGTGGCGGACTTGGTGGCCTCGTATGACCGACATTCAGTCACTACCACCTGGAGTGTGGGGGAAGCGTCCAGGGGGATGAGTGGCTGCATCAACTCTTCGTGCCTGACACCTGTCAAGATCCCGTGCTTGATCCAGGCTTCCTCACATTCCCGGCTGTGCGCCTTGCAGACGTCGATCTCCTCAGACAAACTCTTCAAACGTACAAAAAAGTCGTCAAAGGATTCGTTTTCCGCCTGCTTGCAGCTGGTAAAGGCACGGCGACGCAAAGCCTCGTTGTTCCGACCCTTAACATGCTCCTGTAAAAGGTCGAGCACATCCGTCACTGAAGAGGTAGAGTCGGGAGGCACGTGCAACGTGTGCTCCAAAACTCTCTGGGTCTCCAGCGACAAACACATCCGCAGTTGGATGGGCTGTTTGTTTGGAAGCATGCTGTCAAGGTCCACCATCGTGGAGTAATCTGTCCAACGCCGCCTCCACTCACGAAAAAGCTGAAACGTGACGTCTGGTGAGAGGGCGGGTGGGGGTTGAACAGATGCCTTGGGAGCTGGAGGACGCTGGTGTGGTGGAGGAGGGAGTGTACTGGTGCCTTGAAGCGCGCTACCTGCGAGTGAGGGAGGGTGGGTTAGCGCCAGGGTCGCCAATAGTGCCTCAAAACGCAACTTTTCCTCCTCTCTTCGTGTCTCCTCCCTCTGAAAATCCATTTCTCTACGTCGCTCGTCCCGGTCGTCCATCCACCTCAGAATTGTGGCAATGTCCGTCACAGGAGGTGGAGGATGAGAGTCTGCGCCCGGTGGAGGGGAAGGTGGTGGGGCGTCGTGTCTCCCATCTTGACGTTGTCCCTTCTTACCGCCCATCTTAGTGTATGCGTGGACTGCACTGTTTAATATATAAAGTGGCGCCTCAACAGCTCGAACCACATATATATGACATAAACCGCGCGAAAATCACGCATATGGTCCGCTGTTCTGTCCGTGAGTGAGTGAGTGCGTGCGTGCGTGCGTGTGTGTGTCTGAGAGAGTGGAGGGAGCGTGGACAGCTGCGTGGTCCGGCAAGACCGTCAGTGTCCCCCGGATGTCGCACGAGAAGGGTGTACGCCTGCGTGCTCCGTGGGTACCACAAAAAAGACAGGCCAATGCTCAACTCAGCTCTAGACACACACTAATACACTGGCACCGTCACTAAAACGCACTGTGACGGAGCAACACTGCACATCGCGGCGAAACACAGCGCAACACAACACAACACACTGAGTCGACGCGCATCACCGGCAGACGTAACTGTCGGCATTATTCACACACATTGTAAGTCCACAGATCCTAGACACTGCGCCATGAAGGTTACTAGTGTGCCCTGAAGAATGCAGTGATGGCTAGGGAAACACTGTGTAACACTGAGTCCGTTTATTGTGGATGAGAGAAATACAAGTGGTGACCAGCGTGTGCCAAGCACAGCTCACACAGTCAGACTGAGGCTGCCTTGCCATATGGCAGCCTCGGGGCAATGTTGCCACATAACACGTGCAGTGTTGCCACGTGATAATATATATAAATGCTACTCGGCACAGTAGCTTATGTACAGGGTTGCTACTTGGCACAGTAGCTTATATACATAACCTACAACATCCACGAGTATAATTATAACAACCACAACGATGATTATAAAACCCACGACTATGATTATAACAACTACGACCATGATCATAACCACGACAATGATTATATCAACCACGACTATGATTGTAACAACCACGACCATGATTATAACAACCACGACTATGATAATGAAAACCACGACTATGACTATAACAACCACGACTATGATTATAACAACCACTACCATGATTATGACAACCACGACCATGATTATAACAACCACGACTATGATTATAACACCTACGACTATCATTATAACAACTACAACAATGATCATAACCAAGACCATGCTTATAACAACCACGACTATGAGTGTAACAACCAAGACCATGATTATAACAACCACGACTATGATTGTAACAACCACGACCATGATTATAACAACCACGACTATGGTTATAACAACCACGACTATGATTATAACAATCACGACCATGATTACAACAACCACGACCATGATTATAACAACCACGACGATGATTATAACACCCACGACCATGATTATAACAACTACGACCATGATCATAATCTCGACCATGATTATAAACCATGACTATGATTGTAACAACCAGGACCATGATTATAACAACCACGACTATGATTATAACACCCACGACCATGATTATAACAGCCACGACTTTGATTATGATACCCACGACCATGATTATAACAACGACGACTATGATTATAACAACCACGACCATGATTATAACAATCACGTCCATGCATATAATAACAACCACGACCATGATTATTACAACCACGACTATGATCATAACCACGACAATGAATATAACAACCACGACTATGAATATAACAACCACGACGATGATTATAACACCCACGACCATGTTCATAACAACCACGACTATGATTATAACAACCACGACCATGATTAGAACAACCCCGACTATGATTATAACAACCACGACCATGATTATAACAACTACGACCATGATTAATACAAACACGACTATGATCATAACCATGACAATGATTATAATATCCACGACTATAATTATAACAACCACGACTATGATTATAGCACCCACGACCATGATTATATCAACTACGACCATGATCATAACCATGACCCTGATTATAACAACCACGACTATGATTGTAACAACGACGACCATGATTATAACAACCACAAATATGATTAAACACCCACGACCATGATTATATCAACCACGACTATACTTATAGCAACCACTACCATGATTATAACAACCACGACCATGATTATAATAACCACGTCCATGATTATAGCAACGACGACCATGATTATAATAGCCACGACCATGAAACAACCACGACCATGATTATAACAACCACGACCATGATTATAACAACCACGCCCATGATTTTAAGAACCTAGGTAAACTGTACAACCGGACTCGCCACCGGGCACGAAGGGCCCACGATCACTAGTCAAATATACTATAGGACTAGGTGTGTGTGTGTGTGAGTCTGTGTGTGTGTGTGTATGTCTGCTCTGGGCAGCCGACACGGCACAATCTTTTTTCATCAAACTTGGTTGAAAAATCGAAAAAAATTCGTACAGTGCAACAAACCTGGTCCCATATCGTATGGTTCCTTTAGGAAGCCATTACATAAACAATTTATTTACTCTGGAAAACGATGCAAGTATACGGACTTGGTGCACCCTTATTCGCTGTACGCTGTCAGCCCAGGATTGCAGTTATCGTACGGCTCCCTCGTCCTCCCCCCACTTTTTTTCTTAGCCTACTTTATTTTTAATGTTGTTTGAATTAGTAAAGGAAGGAAGCTGAGGAAATAGAAGAATAACGAAGGGAAACAGAAAATAGTTAGAGATAACTGGTGGGGGGAGCTGAGTTTCATCATGCGTCTGGATGCGCAGTTTCAATGTAACCAGATGACCTTACAGCTACAGTGTATACTTATTCCTGTGGGTGGAAAAGGAGTATAGATGAAAAGATAATAACAGGAATGCATGGAGAAGATTGCTACAATAGACACAGGGTGAATATAGACAGTGAAACAGACAGGAGGTTGACAAATATAGACAGATTCATACATGCACAAATAGACAATATGGCAACTCGCAGGACAGACAGACAGCTGACTGACTGGTTCACATGATGACTGTGATGACTTAACACAGGTGATGACTTAAGCAGATGGTGACAAATCTAACCAGAATCAAGGTCACTTCTCTTCATAATATAATTTATCTCGGAATCATCATCGGTGATTCATAATAATTTTTTTTTATGATTTTAACTTCTCCTTATTGCGCATATTTCATTAACTAAATATTCTAACCTTTATTCTATTCCTTCTTATAGTATATTAGATACTGTGAGTGTCACGACCACGACCATCATTATAACACACAGGACCATGATTATACCAACCACGACTATGATTATAACAACCAGGACCATGATTATAACAACCACGACTATGATTATAACAAGCACGACTATGAATACAACACCCACGACTACGAATATAACAAGCACGACCATGATTATAGCAACCACGACCATGATTATAACAACCACGACTACGAATATAACAACCACGACCATGATTATAGCAACCACGACCATGATTATAACAACCACGACTATGATTATAACAAACACGACAATGATCATAACCACGACTATGATTACAACAACCACGACCATCATTATAACAACCACGACCACGATTATAACAACCACGACCATGAATATAACAACCAAGACCATGAATATAACAACCACAACTATGATTTTAACAACCATGACGATGATTATAACAACCACGACCATGATTATAACAACCACGACCATGATTATAGCAACCACGACCAGAATTATAACAACCAGGACCATGATTATAACAACCACTACCATGATTATAACAACCACGACCATGATTATAACAACAACGACCATGATTATAACAACCACTACCATGATTATAACAACCCGACCATTATTATAACAACCACGACCATAATTATAACAACCCGAACAGCAATTATCGCATCCACGAAGCATTATTTTAACACTACGACAATAAGTATAGCAACCACGACCATGAATCTAACAACCACAACCATGATTATGACAACCACGAATATGATTATAACAACCAAGAAAATGATTATAACACTCACGACCATGATTATAACAACCACGACAATGATTTCAGTATAAGAACCACGAATATGATTATAACAACCACGACCATGATTATAACAACCACGACCATGATTATAATAACCACGACCATGAAACAACCACGACCATGATTATAACAACAACGACCATGATTATAACAACCTCGGTAAACCTCGCCACCGGGCACGAAGGGCCCACGATCACATGTCTAATATACTATATGACTAGGCGTGTGTGTGTGTGTGTGTGTGTGTGTGTGTGTGTCTGCTCTGGGCAACCGAAACGGCACAATCGTTTTTCATCAAACTTGGTAGAAAAATCGAAAAAAAAATCGTACAGTAGAACAAACCTGGTCCCATATCGATGGTTTCTTTAGGAAGCCATTACATAACCATTTTATTTACGATGGAAAACCATGCAAGTCTACGAACTTGGCGCACCCTCATTCGCTGGACTCTGTCAGCTCAAGATTGCAGTTATCTTACGGCTCCCTCTGCCTCCCCCCACTTTTTTTCTTAGCCTACTTTTTTTAATGTTGTTTGGATTAGTAAAGGAAGGAAGATGAGTAAATAGAAAAATAAAAAAGGGAAACAGAAAATAGTTAGAGATAACAGGTGGGGGGAACTGAGTTTCATCATGCGTCTGGATGCGTAGTTTCAACGTTACCAGAAGACCTTACAACTACAGTGTATACTTATTCCTGTGGGTGGAAAAGGAGAAGAGATAAAAAGATAATAACAGGAATGCATGGAGAAGATGACTACAATAGACACAGGGTGAATATAGACAGTGAAACAGACAGGAGGTTGACAAATATAGACAGATTCATACATGCACAAATAGACAATAATTTTTTTTTTTATGATTTCACCTCTCCTTATGGCTAATATTTCTTTAACTAAACATTCTAACCTTTATTCTATTCCTTCTTATAGTATATTAGATACTGTAAGTATCACGACCACGACCATGATTATAACAACCACGACCATGATTATAGCAACGACGACCAAAATTGTAACAACCAGGACCATGATTATAACAACCACGACCATGATTATAACAACCACGACCATGAATATAACAACCACAACCATGATTATAACAACCACGACCATGAGTATAACAACCACGACCATGATTATAACAACCACGACCATGATTATAACAACCACGACCATGATTATAACAAGCACGACCAAGATTATAACAACCACAACCATGATTATAACAACCACTACCATGATTATAACAACCACGACCATGATTATAACAACAACGACCATGATTATAACAACCACTACCATGATTATAACAACCACGACCATTATTATAACAACCACGACCATAACTATATGAACCACGAACATGATTATAACAACGACGAGCATTATTTTAACACTCACGACAATAAGTATAACAACCACGACCATGATTATAACAACCACGACTATGATCATAACCACGACTATGATTATAATAACAACGACCATGATTATAACAACCACGACCATGATTATAACAACCACGACCATGATTATAGCAACCACGACCATGAATCTAACAACCACTACCATGATTATGACAACCACGAATATGATTATAACAACCAAGAAAATGATTATAACACTCACGACCATGATTATAACAACCACGACAATGATTACAGTATAAGAACCACGAATATGTTTATAACAACCACGACCATGATTATAACAACCACGACCATGATTATAATAACCACGACCATGAAACAACCACGACCATGATTTTAACAACAACGACCATGATTATAACAACCTCGGTAAACCTCGCCACCGGGCACGAAGGGCCCACGATCACATGTTTAATATACTATATGACTAGGCGTGTGTGTGTGTGTGTGTGTGTGTGTGTGTGTGTGTGTCTGCTCTGGGCAACCGAAACGGCACAATCGTTTTTCATCAAACTTGGTAGAAAAATCGAAAAAAAAAATCGTACAGTAGAACAAACCTGGTCCCATATCGATGGTTTCTTTAGGAAGCCATTACATAACCATTTTATTTACGATGGAAAACCATGCAAGTCTACGAACTTGACGCACCCTCATTCGCTCGACTCTGTCAGCTCAAGATTGCAGTTATCTTATGGCTCCCTCCTCCTCCCCCCACTTTTTTTCTTAGCCTACTTTTTTTAATGTTGTTTGGATTAGTAAAGGAAGGAAGATGAGTAAATAGAAGAATAAAAAAGGGAAACAGAAAATAGTTAGAGATAACAGGTGGGGGGAACTGAGTTTCATCATGCGTCTGGATGCATAGTTTCAACGTTACCAGAAGACCTTACAACTACAGTGTATACTTATTCCTGTGGGTGGAAAAGGAGAAGAGATAAAAAGATAATAACAGGAATGCATGGAGAAGATGACTACAATAGACACAGGGTGAATATAGACAGTGAAACAGACAGGAGGTTGACAAATATAGACAGATTCATACATGCACAAATAGACAATAAATTTTTTTTTTATGATTTTAACCTCTCCTTATGGCCAATATTTCTTTAACTAAACATTCTAACCTTTATTCTATTCCTTCTTATAGTATATTAGATACTGTAGGTTTCACGACCACGACCATGATTATAACAACCACGACAAAGAATATAACAACCACGACTATGATTATAACAACCACGACCATGATTATAACAACCACGACTTTGATTGTAACAAGCACGACAATGAATATAACAACCACGACCATGATTATAACAGCCACGACTATGATTATAACAATCACGACTATGATTATAACAACCACGACCATGATTATAACAACCACGACTATGATTATAACAACCACGACCATGATTATAACAACCACGACCATGATTATAACAGCCACGACCATGATTATAACAGCCACGACCATGATTATAACAACGACGACCATGATTATAACAAGCACGATCATGATTATAACAACCACGACTATGATTATAACAACCACGACCATGATTATAACAACCACGAACATGATTATAACAACCACAACCATGATTATAAAAACCACGAATATGATTTTAACACCCACGACCATGATTATAACACTCACGACCATGAGTATAACAACCACGACTATGATTATAACAACCACGACTATGATCATAACCACGACTATGATCATAACCACGACTATGATTTTAGCAACCACGACCATGATTATAACAACCGCGACCATGATTATAGCAACCATGACCATGATTATAACAACGACGCCCATGATTATAACACCCACGACCATGATTATAACCACCACGAATATGATTATAACAACCACGAGTATGATCAAAACCACGACTATGATTATAACAACCACGACCATGATTATATCACCCACGACCATGATTATAACAACCACGACCATGATTATAACAACCATGACCATGATTATAACAACCTCGGTAAACTGTACCACCGGACTCGGCACCGGGCACGAAGGGCCGACGATCACTTGTAACATCTATAACTACAAGTGTAACATCTATAACTACAAGTGTAACACCTATCACTACAAGTATAACATATATAACTATAAGTGTAGCATGTATCACTACAAGTATAACATCTATTATCACCTGGTCAACAGATGTACTCACACCGGACGTGCAGGTGACACGAGGTCTACAGGTGTACTCACATTGGGCCAGCAGAACACTCTAGGTCAACAGATGTACTCACACTGGGCAAGCAGGACACATGAGGTCTACAGATGTACTCACACTGGGACAGCAGGACACACCACGTCCAGACGGATGAATTGTTCAAGCTTCTGATCAATCCACTCGCCGCCGACACCCCTGCTGATTCCCCACCATCGCTCCTATGGGGAGTTTGTTTTACATTATAAACCCTTTTTATCACATCATTAATGTTGCCTATTGTGTGTTTTTATTGATAGATTACTAGAGGTGTTGATAGATTAATGGATTAAGATATAATAAAGACTGCATTAGGCCCTGCCTAACAGACAGTAATATTTGTATAATTGTGGGCTGCATACCTGTATATTAGTGTTATACAATTACTACACCCACGGTAATTAAACTACGAGCACGTGTCTAGTAAATACTGCATAACTAATTTCTTATGTCAATGATACGGTCACGTAACCTCTTTGGCTTTCAAATGACCTCTGCATACAATTGTCTAGCAGAAGTCATCAACTAACTTGCCCGTTATTCTCTTTTAACCACAAAAATGTGACTGAGTCTTGGGGTTTTATACAGGTTCCTACAACTGCTGCTAACATATACCAGTTGATTCATAGACTATTTTTGAAAGAAACATTACATTTCTCAAATTGTTGTGAATTGGCTAACAGATCAAATCGAGTTTAGGGCACAAACAATTGTTTGTGAACCAGGATTCAGATCAGGATACAGACTAGTTAAATATTACTTCTGCAATATCAAGGGCTCTTGGGAGGAAAGAACATTCCATGAACATAACAGATGCAATCATAACATTGTTGCCACACATAACAATAACATGTTAAGATTGGACCATGAAAAACTTTGCCCGCTCCCAAAACACTGGCTTGGAACCACTAGATGCGAGTCCTCGTATTACACATGAATCATCAGGGCAGCATATCTATACATATAAAACAAAGAAGTATGTCTGTGTGTGTGTTTGTTTGTGTGTTTGTGTGTATGTGTGTCCGCACTAGAATCTCGGAAACTACGTTATCGATCTGTAGTGATGATGGATGGTGTTATATGTAGTGATGATGATGGATGGTGTTATATGTAGTGATGATGGATGATGTTATTTGTAGTGATGATGGGTGGTGTTATATGTAGTGATGATGGATGGTGTTATATGTAGTGATGATGAATGGTGTTATATGTAGTGATGATGAATGATATTATATGAAGTGATGATAGGTGGTGTTATATGTAGTGATGATACATGGTGTTATATGTAGTGATAATGGATGGTGTTATATGTAGTGATGATGGATAATGTTATATGTAGTGATGATGGATGGTGTTATATGTAGTGATGATGGGTGGTGTTATATGTAGTGATGATGAATGGTGTTATATGTAGTGATGATGGATGATGTTATATGTAGTGATGATTAGACAATAAAATAATAGCAGTTTAATGCGAAAAAAATATATTTTGCTGTCCCGTTGTACTGAAAAACATGGTGGAACTTGTATGTATATTATGTATGCTGGATTATATATTATGTATGTATATTATGTATGTGCTCCATTTATGTATTATTTATTCAGCCTAGCTAGCAGCGTGTGGCAATGTAATTACCATATCCCACATGCTTAATTAATGTGCCTGGCGACGTATGGAAGCTGCTAATGTCTCACTTGCCATACGTCGTCTATAGAACAGTTGACAAGGAGCCAAGCTGAGGAGCGTTACTTCCCTCTGTGTACATATCTCTTATCCAGTAAATCGAACCTACAAAATCTATACAGGTGTTTATGTTCTCTCCTGTATATTGAACTTATTATCCAGAACATAACATGGCGCAGTGCGTAGTTTTACTGGATAATTACGAGTGATAGTGCAAAGTTTGTGGAAAGCCGGCTTATGGACTCCTTCCCTGCGTCAACCGCCGCCCGCCACCCATCCTCGAAGAATTTAGCAACTTTGTGCAGTGTCAGTGACAGTGATTTTCTGTGCAGTGTTTAGTGCATTGTGTGTTTCCTGCCATTCATGTGTGACCTTGTTCTAAAGGATTCCCAAGGTATACGGCATGTTCTGGGCATTTGTGGGGAGTAGAGTTCAGTGCACCCTTCTCTGACCGCGTCCAGAGGGTGACTGACGCTCCTCGCCGTCTCCACCCCCCCTCACAGTGTCGCCTCCACACCCCCTCACAGCTCGAGGCCCCTCATGGCGAGACGCTCTAGCCCGCCCGGCACACACACACATACATGTACTAACACTCACTGACCGCGCGGCTTCCTTATATATATTTTATATATATAACCTACTTATCTGTGTATTTAATTAATTTTTGTCTGAAATCTTGTTGATACGACGGGCTGACCGGTCAACACTGATTTAAGACACAGTACACAGATGAAGTAGTTATGTCTCATGCCTTATGTAGCCGTGGACCCAGCGTCCGGATGAGTGAGGCGGATGATAGCCCCGCAGAGATGGATGACATGGCCGACCACGACGCTCCAGCTCCCACAACATCGCGCAGCCCTTCACCTCAATATTCAGCGTTGTCTCCAGAGATAATTGCTTTACTGAAGTTTATGAGAGATGAAAGGCGCGAGGATGAAGCTAACAGACGTGTGGCGGATGAACACAGAAGGCAAGCAGAGGCAGAGAGAGACCACCAACGGAGATTGGAAGACAGTGCACGGTTTGAAGCTTTGATATCTCGCCTCACTGTTAACCAAGCCCCTGGCTCTAACACTGCCTCGGTACTGACTGGTTCAGATACCTCATCAATGCTTCCTTCACGCCCCCCAGCCCCACCTAAAGCAGCAGCTCAAACACCGCCCATCTTGAAGCCTGATGTGAATTTCCAGACTTTTCGTGAATGGCGGCGACGGTGGACTGATTATTCTACAATGGTGGATCTCCAGAGTTTGTCACAGCCTAAACAACTCATCCAGCTGCGTATGTGCCTGTCCTTGGAAATTCAGCGTGTCTTAGAACATACGTTGCAGGTACCCCAACCTCTTCGCTGTCTGTAGAGGAGGTACTGGACATTCTACAACGGCACATCAAAGGACAGCAGAATGAAGCTCTGCGCAGGAGGGAATTGTTTAGCTGCAGACAGATGGAGGGTGAGACTTTTGACGCCTTTTATGTACGTCTTAAGAGAGCCTCGGAAGAGGTAGATATATGTCTAGGCCACCACCAGCAGTGCGAGGAGACCCAGTTGAAGCAGGTGATCCTGATGGGTGTTAAGGACGAGGAACTTGTCCAGCGCCTCACCTCCCTCGACTCTTCCTCTTCTCTCAAGGATGTGTTGACGATATGTCGCTCCTATGAGGCTGCCAGGTGTGCCACCTCTGCCATCCGAGCTCCCCCTACAGCTGTACGCGCTGTGTCCCGGTACAAGAAGGACAAGAAGTCTGCTCCTACGCCTTCGCCCACCACGTCCACGCCCGGTTCATTTTGTAACAACTGTGGTAAGCAGCACGGAACACAGGTGTGTCCAGCTGCTCAGTCTACCTGCAACAGTTGTGACCGTAAGGGCCACTGGTCACTCACAGTACGGTGCCCAGCCAAGTACGTCCAGTGCAATGTGTGCGGTCGTCTGGGCCACTATGACAAGTGTTGCCCTTCCCACAAACCCAAGGGACAGCGTCGGCGGAAGCTTCAGCGCCCTTCTACCAGTGAGGGCCGCCCACAGTCGCCAAATCAGAGGCACGACGACCCTGGACAAAGCCCGACCCATATTAGGAGGGTGTACTCCTCGCATCCCAGGACCAAAGTTCCCCAGTACATCAGTGTCATCGTGACCTATGGCGGTGTGTCATCCCGTCTTCAGATGTTGCCTGACACCGGCGCTGATGCTACAGTCATCGGTCCCCAGCATTTGCAATGCTTGGGGCTCTCTCCAAGCGATCTAGGACCGCCTCCCAAGGACCTCTGCGTCACGGCAGATGGTTCACAGATGGCCCCAGCCCTAGGTTCACTCCGAGCACAAGTCACCTTTGGCAACAGGTCGTGTCAAGCCTGGATTGATGTGCATAACGGTGTCCCGACTCCTTTGCTGTCCTACAGACATTGTCAAGAGTTGGCCATCATCTCCCAGGACTTCCCAACACCGATTCTCGAGGTAAAATACGCCAACAGGGTGCACGAAAGGAGCAGCAACTACCCTGCTGCCGCCCTACCCCTACCTCTGGCCAGTGACACCTCTCCTTCCGTAGTTGTCCCTGCTGCTTCAAGTCTCCACGCCTTGGCTCGCCTCCACGACAGTCACTGTGGAGCCGAGGCCACCAAACGGCATGCAAGACAGACTGTGTTCCGGCCTGGCATCGACCCCGACATCTCCAATGCTGTCCAGGTGTGTAAGCCCCGCCACGTACTACAACCCAGCCAGCAGCAGGAACCCTTCATGAGTGACGACAACCCCACCCGCCCCTTTGAGTCTGTGTCGGCCGACTTTTTCTCTGTGTCAGGAAAGTCCTTCCTTGTTATCGTCGACCGTCTCTCTGGTTGGCCGGTTGTCATCAAGTGCGGTAATGACACGACGTCTGCCGCCACCATCAGCAAGTTCCGCCACTACTTCCGTGACGTGGGCGTTCCTGTGCGCCTGCGAACCGACGGAGGGCCTCAGTTCACAAGCCGGGACTTTGCTGTGTTCCTTGACCGATGGGGAGTCCGGCATGTGTTGTCATCGCCCCATTACCCGCAGTCCAACGGCCACGCTGAGGCTGCTGTCAAATCCCTGAAGCACCTCATCCTTAAGGTGGCCCCTTCTGGGAACATTGACTGCGAGGCCTTCGACCGGGGTCTTCTTGAACTCCGCAACACACCTAACTACACCGGACGCTCCCCTGCCCAGGTTTTGTATGGACGCCCCCTTCGTTCTTGTGTCCCTGCTCACCCTCAATCCTTCTCCAAGGAGTGGCAGGCCAAGACAGAGGATTGTGATCGCCGAGCCGTCGAACGTGTTCAGGACGTCGTCGCCCGCTACAACGACCACGCCCGTTCTCTCCCCAGGTTGAGTGTCGGCACCCAAGTCCGTGTTCAGGACCCGACCTCCCTACGTAGGTCACAGGACTACCAGGTGCGATTACCCAGTGGTCGTGTGTGGTGGAGGAACCGCCGTTTTCTCCACCCAGTAACAATGCCTTCTGCTGACCCCGCCACCAGTGTTGAGTCCCATACCCTTCCCAGTGATCTAGTCCCTCGACGCTCAGAACGGATCCAAAAGAAAAGGTCCGCTCAAGACTTTGCTATGAGCGTATAGGGGGGAGGGAGGTGTATGTATATTCTGTATTATGTATGCTGTATTATATATTATGTATGTATATGATGTATGTGCTCCATTTATATATATTATTTATTCAGCCTAGCTAGCAGCGTGTGGCAATGTTATTACCATGTCCCACATGCTTAATTAATGTGCCTGGCGACGTATGGAAGCTGCTAATGTATCACTTGCCATACGTCGTCTATAGAGCAGTTGACAAGCAGACAGGTCGGAGAGCACTACTCCCTCTGTGTACATATCTCTTATCCAGTAAATCGAACCTACAAAATCTATACAGGTGTTTGTGTTCGCTCCTGTATATTGAACTTATTACCCAGAACATGAACAGCAAGTACGAACTGGACAATTTTGTAATTAAGAAGATTTGTAACCAGGTGAGAAGGTTGGGTCACCTTACCCTCTGACCTGACTACCGATCGTTGCGGTGCTTTTTAAAGATTAGTAGGGTCATTACCTAATACCTGACAATTGTGGACCTGGTCTCACCCTCCTCTGTATATATACACCTTGTTTTGTACTTCTCCTTAGTCTGTACTCACCCCTGAAGATGTGAATTACACGAAAGCGCTTGGGAACTTCGTGTTTTCTTTTTCCTTGTGGTTATCAGCATATACCTGGATCATGCGCACCTACAGTGATTTACTTGCATATATATAAATATATATATATATATATATATATATATATATATATATATATATATATATATATATATATATATATATATATATATATATATATATATATATATATATATATATCAAGAATACATACTCATTTACAGTACGTCTAGCAGGGGCATACAGCTCATTTAGTAATTGGTTGTTAAGGGTAGTTCTGTAGTGGATTCCTCCCCTACAAACGCATGTCGCTAAGTAGCCGACCCCGCGAATTCCCCAGTGTATGCCTCCTGGTCTAGGTCAACCAGCGCCGCTATACATCACGGAGGTCAACTATTAAGCCACGCCTACACAAGAGAGCAAACCTCTTAGCAATCAATGTAGATATACACAACAAAGCTGTAAATATTTGGAAAAAAGTGACTGAACTTAACACAGAAACATATCAAAACTGGATAAATAATATAGACAACGAAGAATTCCAAGAACACAGTTGGTTTAAATCAGCCAGGAAGAAAGTAACTAAACCATCTCCTGCCCCAATATACATATAAAACATTAATAGAGAGAATAAAAGATGAGTGACCTACCAGCTCCACAAGAACCTGGCAGGCCTCTCCATACAGTGTACCTTTAGACTAACATAACTAATATTTAACATTTAACATTTAACATTGAACTAACATCTTAGTAAAAAAAAAATAAAAAAAATAAAAAAATGTGACTACCCTCCCAGCTACACAAGGACCTGGGCGGGCTCACTAACTCAAAAAAAAAAATAAATAAAAAATAAATAAAATAATAATATTAATAATAATAATGTGATTACCCTCCCAGCTATATCAGCCAGGAAGAAGTAATTGAACCACCTCCTGCCTCAATATACACATTTCTACATAAAACATTACTAGAGGAATAAAGATGAGAGTGACCAACCAGCTCCACTAAGAACCTGGCAGGCCTCTCCATACAGTGTACCCTTAGACTAACACAACTAACACTTAACTAACACCTCAAAAAAAAAAATGTGACTACCCTCCCAGTTACACAAGGACCTGGGCGGGCTCACTAACTCCAACAATAATAAAAATAATAATAATAAGCAGCATTATATAAATAAACCAATATTATTACAAAGGTCTGACGACCCAAGGGAGCAGAACAAAGATAAAACACCAATAAGAAAGATGAAGCGATCTGGTTGAGCCCAGATTCTTTCTACTCCTACTGTATTTCAGTTTCACCACTTTTCCTTCAACTCCTAATAATCTTCTTTCACCTCTTAACTAAAGACTTCGTCGTCGTCGTCGAACTACCTCTCTTTCTACTTACAGCCAGTCCTCAAGTAACACCACCTCCACCGCTCCTGCCTGGCGGCCCTCGCTCCCCCCCCGGCGAGCATGGCGACCCACAAGCTGGTCCTCCTCTGAGCACCCTCACCAACCTGCTCTCCCTACTCACGCTTGTAACAATGCTGCCTCCTCCCAGCACCAGCCACCAAGCTGCATTGTACATCCAATATAATATGTATGCAGAGAGCACATTGTGAGTTTCCTTTCTCCATCCCATCCTGAGTGTGAACCCAAACATAACGTACCCCACAAATGGTGACCCCCGGAGATTCGCACTCACACAAGATGGAGGAGAAACTAATCACTCTCCCAGTCTTCAAGCAACATGGAAGATTGGCTTACCCACGCAGAGGCAGCTCTCATCGGCTCTACAGCTACTGTCTCTACACCGCAGGTTAGACACCCTAGAGCAGCTCTGCTACTCTAAGCAGACAGCCGCTCCTCTTCCTGACCCAAGCACCACTTCCTACCGACCCCAGCACACCCGTCCTGTCTCAGACACCGCCCCCGGCCCAGCAGTACCCCCTGCCACTGTCCTGGACCCTCCTCCTGACGCGGACCCTCCTCCGCTCCTGCCTGGCAGTCCCTGCTCCCGACGCGGCCCATGCGCCTGAGTGCGGCCCCACACACCCTTTTTTTTTCCCTCAGGTACTCCCTGCTACTGTCCTGCACCCTGCTGCTGTCGTGGGCCCTGCTGCTGTCATGCACCCTGCTGCTGTCCTGGACCCTCTTCCTGCTGATGCAGCCCCTGCTCCTGACCCAGGCCCACACACCCCAGCAGGCACATCTAAGGACTCTGTACCTGTCACGAGTGAAGCACAACATTCATCGCCTCCACAACCCTCCTTCTCCCTCTTTTCTCCCACAGATCTCGTGTATCTAGACAGAGTTGCCCCCCCTAGCGGCCGGCTCATCCATGCCCTCGCTGTTATGTCCCACATGTGGCATGCACCGCCCGTTCTGCCTCACATGTGCCATGCAACCCTGCAGACAACGATTCTCCTACACCGCCTGGAGGGAAGGGGGAGTATTGTAGTGGATTCCTCCCCTACAAACGCATGTCGCTGAGTAGCCGACCCCGCGAATTCCCCAGTGTATGCCTCGTGGTCTAACGCATGTCGCTGAGTAGCCGACCCCGCGAATTCCCCAGTGTATGCCTCGTGGTCTAACTAAAATACACTGTTGTTCATCTAAAACTGAGAGTTTTCCATGAAAATAAGTAAAACTAACTATATTACACTGCTTTTTATCTAACACTAATCGTTTTCAGTGAAAAGAAGTAAAACTAACAACAAAACAGTGCTTTTAAGCAGAAAACAAGGCTTATCTGTGAAAAGAAGTAAAACTGACTATAAAACATTTTTTTTAGAAGAAAACAAGCGTTTTCCGTGAAAAGAAGTCAAACTTAATAAAATACACTGTTTTTCAGCAAAAACTGATTGTTTTCCATGAAAAGAAGTCAAACTGTTTAAAATAATTTTTTTTAAGAAAAAAAGTTTTCAGTGAAAAGTAGTAAAACTAACTAAATTGCATTGTTTTCACATAAAACTGAATGTTTTCGTGAAAACAAGTATATCTAACTAAAATACACTGTTTTTCATTTAAAATTGGTATTTTTCATGAAAAGAAGTAAAACTAACTAAAAACAGTGTTTTTCCGGCAAAAACAATGCTTATCTGTGAAAAGAAGTAAAGCAGACTAAAAAACAGTGTTTTTGAGAAGAAAACAAGCGTTTTCTGAGAAAATAAGTAAAACTAACTAAAATGCACTGTTTTTCATCTAAAACTGAGTGTATTACGACCTTGGCCTTTAAGGTTGTAACAATGCACAAATTCAACTTCTCT
>NW_024734288.1:0-9749 GCF_018991925.1 Homarus americanus | reverse complement strand
CTGTTAATCCCTCATACCCTACCATTCCAGTCCCTCATATTCCACCCTACCAGATCCTCATACCTCACCCTTCCAGCCTGTCTTTGTGTCCCAACCAAATTAAGTTCTGTAAAAATCTAAAATCTACCTGATGTCTTTCGCCTTCCCTTACCATCATCTCCCAATTGGTTGTCTTGTAAATAGTAGATCGATGCCCTGGAGTCTCTGGTAGTTTCAATAAGTCTGGAGCCCAACTCATTAAGGAACTTCAGGGTGCTGTCATCCTGGGGAGGGAGGGAGAGGGAGCTGCATTATGCTGTCATGCAAGGGAGGGAGGGAGAGGGAGCTGCATTATGCTGTCATGCTGGGGAGGGAGGGAGAGGGAGCTGCATAATGTTGTCATGCTGGGGAGGGAGGGAGAGGGAGCTGCATTATACTGTCATGCTGAGGAGGGAGTTAGGGAGAGGGAGCTGCATTATGCTGTCATGCTGGGGAGGGAGGGAGGGAGAGGGAGCTGCATTATGCTGTCATGCTGGGGAGAGAAGGAGAGGGAGCTGCATTATGCTGTCATGCTGGGGAGGGAGGGAGAGCGAGTTGCATAATGTTGTCATGCTGGGCAAGGAGGGAGAGGGAGCTGCATTATGCTGTCATGCTGGCGAGGGAGGGAGAGGGAGCTGCATTATGATGTCATGCTGGGAAGGGAGGGAGAGGAAGCTGCATTATGCTGTCATGCTCGGGAAGGAGGGAGAGGGAACTGCATTATGCTGTCAAGCTGGGGATGGAGGGAGATGGAGCTGCATTATGCTGTCATGCTGGGGAGAGAGGGAGAGGGAGCTGCATTAAGCTGTCATGCTGGGGAGGGATGGAGAGGGAGCTGCATTATGCTGTCATGCTGGGGAGGGAGGGAGAGGGAGCTGCATTATGCTGTCATGCTGCGGAGGGAGGGAGGGAGAGGGAGCTGCATTATGCTGTCATGCTGGGAAGGGAGGGAGAGGGAGCTGCATTATGCTGTCATGCTGGGGAGAGAGGGAGAGGGAGCTGCATTATGCTGTCATGCTGGGGAGGGATGGAGAGGGAGCTGCATTATGCTGTCATGCTGAAGAGAGAGGGAGAGGGAGCTGCATTGGCGCTGTCATGCTGGGGGAGGGATGGAGAGGGAGCTGCATTATGCTGTCATGCTGGGGATGGAGGGAGAGGGAGCTGCATGGCGCTGTCATGCTGGGGAGGAGGGAGGGAGAGGGCGCTGCATTATGCTGTCATGCTGGGAAGGAGGAGAGAGGAGCTGCACTATGCTGTCATGCAGGGGAAGGGAGGGAGTGGAACTGCATTATGATGTCATGCTGGGGAGGGAGGGAGAGGGAGCTGCATTATGCTGTCATGCTGGGGGAGGGAGGGAGGGAGAGGGAGCTGCATTATGCTGTCATGCTGGGAAGGTAGGGAGAGGGAGCTGCATTATGCTGTCATGCTGGGGAGGGAGGGAGAGGGAGCTGCATTATGTTGACATGCTGGGGAGGGAGGGAGAGGGAGCTGCATAATGTTGTCATGCTGGGTAGGGAGTGAGAGGGAGCTGCATTATCCTGTCATGCTGGGGAGAGAGGGAGAGGGAGTTGCATTATGTTGTCATGCTGGGGAGGGAGGTAGTGGGAGCTACATTATGCTGTCATGTCGGGGAGGGAGGGAGAGGAGGTCGCATTATGCTGCATGCTGCATTAATATGATGCAGCATAACTCCAGCAGTCTCACTACAGCTTTGTATGTTTACTGTATGTTTACAGTCGAATGAAAACCTGAGAGACTACACAATATAAGTCCTTTCATTATCATTGTCACGGACACGGACACAAGAATTCAATGGATCTAAGTAACGAAAATAAGGAATAATTTAAGTTGTTGTCAAAGACTTTCATATGATTATTGTTTATAACTGAAGGTCTTGGAACTATTTTATCACAACAAAGAAATATAATGCAGTAAAACATGGACAGTGACGAAGTACAATAAAGAACAAACACAAACTGTGACATGGAGAACATCCAAGATACAGGAAGACAAACAATAGTAAAATGACAAGGACAGTCATGAGGACACTGAAGGTGAAACTAACAAAAGATACCTGGAGGAGTTGTTATAAATATTGATTTATGTTTTTAACTTTTTGTACTTTTTGAAGATTTTGTTTTCTCCATAATACAAAAATATCGGTTAATATTCGTTTTTATTCCAATAGGTATTTGGCATTTTTTTACCATTATCACTAGGATTATTTTCAGGTTAGGTCAGGTGAGGTCAGGTAAGGTAGGTTAAAGAATACCAAAATACAAAAAAAAAAAAATATCTACCAATTGGGGAAATTGGGATGAAAAATTTTTTTTAACCAATTTTCTCCAAGAGGTGTAAGATGATCTTGCAGCTTCATACAAATTCACTAAACAACAATAATAATCCAAGAGTTAGTAAGGCATCACCTGGTCATGTTAAGCCCACCTGGTGAAGATAAACATGTTGGTAATGTTTGTATCGTGACTGAACCACCTCACACGGCAGCCCTGAGGCTTTAGGCCACTGACTTAAGTGCTTACATTATACAAAATAACGCTCTGTAATGGCCGATGATGCTGTTTTGGTTGTCTAATTGTAGTTTCCAACACGGTAATTACAGCAGGTATCTTTTTATTATCCTGCCATTAAAATAATTAAGTGAATTTATAGACTTACGTAACATCATGAAAGTATAAACCGATGAATTAAAATTAAATAATTATCTTATAAAACAACTAATCTATTTAATTTTCCTTTGAGAGTTAAAGGGATAAAATACACACTAACTGGAGGGTAACTAACCTGGTGTGACTCCTCTCCGCCCCACCAACACATAATCATCCACTCCAGGTAACCTTACACCGCCTAATGGAGCCAAACCTAATAGAATCACACCGAACTTATCCAAATAAACTTTTCAGTGGGTAACCTTGACTCTACCACACCTTGGCTTTAGACGCTAGTATAAGTCTGGCTGGAGGGACCGTAGTCATTATAAGGGAAGCTTTTTAATAATAGCCATTACCTGCCTCCCGTTAACACTAATGAAATGTTCCTAAAATTAAACAAACTACAATTAAATCCAAATCCTTTTGAATATTTACATAATTTACTGGAGTGTTTCATTATGTTAGTGTGGGGGCGTTTGTTGTGGCCGGGACTCCTCTTCAGATAATATAAATACAGATAATGTTGTTTTAATAAGCAATCTCTTAATGAAAATGTAGAGAAAATTGGTCAACAAATCTTAACAGTTATCCTGATTTCTTAAAGAACAATAGAGGAATAAGAAGAGGAGGAGGAGGGAAAGAAAAGAAAGCATAAAGAAAACAATATAACAAAGATGAACAACAGAGAAAAAATGAAGAGTAAGATGAAAGAAACTTAGACTGATCAAAAAGACGTATAACAATCTGATTAAAACTAATCACTATATTAGATCAGATCAGATCAGATCAGATCAAGGTTAGGTTAGTTTTGGTTAGATAAGGTCAGGTTAGGCTAGGCTAGGCTAGGCTAGGCTAGGCTAGACTTGTTTTACACAAGGTTAGGTTAGGTTAGGTTAGGTCAGGTTAGACTAGGCTAGCCTAGGCCAAGGTGGGTGGAGCTTTGCTGACGTCAGGAATTATGACCTCACAAGACAAGTGTTACCTTCACTGACACTTGTTTCATCAAAAGATTAAACACGTAGACGTTTACAGTCATCCATAGACTCACATTTATGGTACAACAGTTGCAGAAGTGCATGCAACACACCTGGTTCCACATTGAGCTGAGAATCCAACGATGCAGTGTACTGATAGATGGGAAACGAAATTGACTTCTATCAGGCAAGTAGTGATAAGCTTTCGGGCTTAAGCTGCGAAAGGTCAGTACTCGACTGATATCCTCCTCAGACCAGTATATTACAGGGACACCAGTTGAGAACAAAATCACTTGGGAAGAGAAAAAACTACTAAAAACATCATTAGTCGCAGCAGTAGCCTTGATAAAAGTATTTTCTCTTTGGTCTTGCAAATAAATCCTCTCCTTCTCCCATCCTTTTTTTTTTCTCAGTGAGAGGAACATCTCTCTCCCTCCTTACATCATCCAGTTCACGTTGTAAATCCACAGTGATCAGAACTGGTCTCTCTTCCTCTGACTTGTCTGCTACTATTAATGTTCCTATGTCCAATAGGGCACAGAGAGAGAGAGAGAGAGAGAGAGAGAGGGAGAGAGAGAGAGAGAGAGAGAGAGAGAGAGAGAGAGAGAGAGAGAGACAGAGAGAGAGAGAGAGAGAGAATTGTAACTATGTACAATTGCCTACAGGATAACCTTTCCTCCCTGTTGTGCTCATTATATTAATAATGTAGACATTAGGTGAGGTTCTTAGATTAGACTTTTTGTGCAAGAGATAGGAAACGTAGGACTTAGGTGTGTTCTCCTGTGGCTGGGATAGGGCATAAGAACATAAGAACATAAGAATGGAGGAAACTGCAGCGGGCCTATTGGCCCATACTGGGCAGTCCCGTTTACACCCAACCCCTATTGCTCAATGAGCATCCAACCTATGTTTGAAGCAATTCAGCGTATTCGAGTTAATGATGATATTTGGTAACTTGTTCCATTCATCCACTACTCTGTTTCCAAACCAGTGTTTACCTATTTCACGCCTAAATCTAAATTTGTCTAATTAAAAACCATTGTTACGAGTTCGCTCCTGGTTGGATAATTTGAGTACCTTTGTAATGTCCCCTTTGTTTAGCCCTGTCTTCCACTTATACACCTCTATCAGGTCGCCCCTCGCTCTACGTCTCTCGAGGGAGTGCAAATTAAGATGCTTTAACCTGTCTCTATACTCAAGGTTCCTAATGCCCGGGATTAGTCTTGTCATTCTCCTCGGAATTCTTTCCAAGGATTCTATATCCATTCTGTAATACGGTGACCAGAACTGAACTGCGTAATCCAGGTGTGGTCTCACAAGAGCAAGATACAGTTTTAGGATGACCTCGCTAGTCTTGTAACTAACACTACTTTGTATGAACCCAAGTACTTTATTAGCCTTGTTACGAGCAAAAACACATTGTTTACTTGGCTTAAGGTTCCTGATTCTAAATCTCTCGCAGTCGGATTTCTTGGCATCATGGTTCATCTTGCACCTGGTTTCCTGTTTTTGGCTAATTTCCTATACTGAGTACTTTACATTTGTTCTTATTATTTAAATTGAATTTCATCTGCCATTTTTCTTGTGACCCTATCTTTGAAAAATTTGTTTAGATCTTCCTGTAGTTTTGCCGAGTCCTCGTCAGATTTGATAACACGTCCTATTTTAGTGTCATCAGCAAATTTACTTATGTTGCTGTCTATGCCGATATCTATGTCGTTTATGTATATAATAATCAATAATGGTCCAAGTACTGAGCCTTGGGGAACTCCACTTGTGACGTTGCTCCAATGGGACTTAGTGCAGTTAATGCTCACTCTCTGTTTCCTGTCCTGTATCCACGCACTAATCCATTTAAGGATGTCACCTTTGATGCCATGAGCTTCTACCTTTCTAATTAGTCTTTCGTGGGGGACTCTGTCGAAGGCTTTGCTAAAGTCGAGATATACCACATCATAATTGTGCCCCTCATCCACTGATTCGAAAACTGATGAAAAGAATGTTAATAGATTAGTTAGGCAAGAACGTCCGCTTGTGAAGCCATGCTGGGAATCATTGATCAATCGGTGCTTCTCCAGGTGATTTCGAATAGAGTTTGAAATGATTGCTTCCAATAATTTGCCTACTATTGAAGTTAGACTGATTGGGCGGTAGTTAGAGGATAGTGATCTATCCCCCTTCTTGAAAATCGGTATTACATTCGCTATCCTCCAGGATTCTGGTACTACACCTGTTTTTAAGGGCATGTTAAACAACTTTGCTAAGGGCATACTAAGCTCTTCCTTACATTCCTTTAATACTCTGGCAAATATCTCATCGGGACCAGGTGACGTATTAGGCTTTAGTTTGTCTATTTGCTTACTAACATCGTTACTAGTCACTACTATCTCACTTAATTTATTTTCTTCACTATCTCTGAATAGAGTCGGTGCCTCGGGTATCATGTTTAGATTTTCGGTGGTGAAAACTGTTGAAAAATATTTATTCAAATTATTGCTCATTTCTCCGTCATTATCAGGAGTCTGACCGTATTGGTCCAATCTTTTCTCGTGTTTTAGTTTGATACATTTGGTAGAATCCTTTGGGGTTTGTCTTCGCCTCCCTTGCTATCCTTACCTCATTATTCCTCTTTGCTTTCCTTATCTCGGTTTTAACTCTACTCGCCACGATTTATCCTTCTACCTATAGCCTTCCTTTGGCCAATAATGTTCTTTAAATAATTATTTATCCATTTAGGGTCATTGTTGTCTGATCTGAGTTTTTTGTATGGTATGTTCTGCCTTTGTGCATTAAGTAACTCACTATTTAAATTATCGTGGAACGCGGCAATCTCAGATCTCGTTATCAGGTCGGTGTCATCTGTCAGGTTCACGGCCAAGCGCGACACCCCCTCTCTCAGCTGCCTCTTTAAACTGTCAAAGTTTGCCCTTCTGAAATCTGGTACTTTAGTGGAATTTTCCTTACGTCTGCCCTGAAAATCTAACTGGAATCGAATTTCTTTGTGATAGCTGTTTGCAAGTTCGTTCCCTACCTCGACATTTCTAATGAGGTTTTCTCTGTTCGTCAGAACTAAATCCAGTATATTATTACCCCGTGTGGGTTCGGTTATATGTTGACTTAGGAAACAGTCCTGGATCGTCTCGAGAAAATCCTCTGATTCTGAGTTACCCGTAAGGACAGTCTAATCTATTTGGCCAAGGTTAAAGTCGCCTACTATACAGACTTTGTTGTGTATGGAAGCCCTGCGCATTTCATCCCAGATAAGTCGCTCATTGACGCTATCAAGATTGGGGGGTCTATATATTACCCCTGTGATTAATTTTTCCCGACCGTCGCTTAATTCTATCCAAATTGTTTCTGTATTCCTCTCAGTTTTTATTTCCTTATTTATTTCACACTTCAGATCATCCCTAACATAGATTGCTACTCCGCCTCCTTTCCTGGTCTGCCTATCGGTATGGAACAGTTTGTAACCCGCAATTTGGTATTCGACTGGTAATTCACGTGTGTCTAGGTTGATCCATGTTTCAGTGAATGCAATTATATCGATTTCTTCGGTACATACCAAGGCCTTAATATCATCCATTTTGTTTCTCATACTTCTACTGTTCGCGTAGTATACATTTAAGTTAGTCGTGTTCTGAGTCCTTCCCTTACCGCGCTTAGTTTTAAACTCCCTGTCTAATTTAGTTTTGTCATCATTCCTAACACTATTTCCCTGTAATCTTTCGCCTTGTTTACCCGCTCCCACTGCAGTCTCCTCCACCCCCGTGCTCCTATGTTCTCTTAGCAGTTTAAAGACTTCGATATCTTTTGAACTGCTCCCCTCTAGAGCTCCCAGCCAGGGTTGCTACTCCATCCCTAGACAGGTGTACCCCATCCCTAGCATAAAGGTCCCTTCTGCCGTAGAAGTTGTCCCAGTTGTCAATGAATGGGACTGATATTGACTTGCAATATCCGTCAAGACGGCCGTTGACACCAACTGCCCTTGACAACCATTCATTGCTAACTCTCCTTCTAGGCAGGACACCACATATGATAGGGATCCCTCCCTTAGTCCTAATACGATCTATAGCTGTCTTGAACTTATCAAGAAGCTCTTCACTCCTACACCGGCCAATATCGTTGCCTCCTGCACTGAGGCAGATAATGGGTTTGTTCCCATTACCAGACAAGATATTGTCCATCCTGTCAATTATATCCCCCACCCCAGCCCCTGGCAAACACACCCTCATCCTATTTTTGTTTTTACCACAAAAGGCCCTGTCCATGTACCTTACCTGTGAGTCACCAACAATTAAAGTTTTTATACCTTCCTTGTCATCCCTGCCCCTGACTGTACTAACGTCCAATTCGTCTATCAAGGGACTGAACGGGTTAGTACACTTAGCTGTTGTTGTCGTTGTTGTCGTATCCTTTGAGTGCTTCTTGACCACCAGCTTGGTCCTCCCACTACTCACTGAGAGGATAGATAGAGTCTTGTCAGGGGAAGTACCAATCCGGTAGTGTGTCTTAGAGTAGGAGGCAACGACATAGGAAAGGTTAGGAGTGAGGAACTTTTCAGCAGGTATAGGGAGGCATTAGGGAAGATTAGTGATAGGGTAGGGAACCCAATAGTATGTAGTGTCTCGTCTAGAAGAGGAGTTGGCGGTGAAAGGCTGTCCAAGGCAATTGCTATAAATTGCCGACTGGAATAAAAAAAACATTGTGTAAGCAATGGTTGGGCGTTCATTGATAACTGGCGACGATTCTACGGCAACGACTACCTGTACAGTGGTGACGGGGTACACTTGTCTGGAGCGTGAAATTGTCACTCCGAAGGGGAAGTTTCGCCAGTAGATAGAGGGGAGTATAATTGGTTACTCAGAACAAGGGGTAAAACAGGACCAGGGAAGGGTAGGTTTAAATGTGTACTACACAAACAGTAGGAGCATTAGAAATAAAATAGACTTGCTGAGAGCGGTTGTATGTACTGAGAATGTAGACGTCATAGTAGCCACCTAAACCTGGATGAATCTGGCGAGCAAGAACTTTTTATCTGAGTAACACAAAGAAGGGTACAACCTTTTTCACAAGGACAGGGAAGGTAGGAAGGGGGGAGGAGTTGCACTCTTCGGCAGAGATACATTAAAATGGTGCATTAATAATACAATAAAGGGTGAAATAGGAACTGAGTCTGTATGGGTAGAAATGGCAGAAAGAAGCGAAAACTAATTATGGGAGTGATTTACCGGCCCCCAAGTCTTGGGAAAGAAGCAACTCAGCCCATATGGCAGGAAATGAGTAGGGCAGCAATATACAACAACCTATGCATTATGGGGGATTTCAACTTCAGAAATATTGACTGGGACAACATTGTAGGTGACTATGAATCTGAAGACTTCCTAGACGCAGTACAGGAAAAATTTTTGAATCAACTAATTACAGAACCTACTAGAGGTGACAATATATTAGACCTAGTATGAACAAATAAAGAAAATATTATCAGAGATATCACAATAGGGGAAGAACTTGGGAACAGTGATCACAGAGAAATCAGGTTTACCCTAAATTTGGCAAGGAAAAATAATGAAAATATGGTCAGAGTCCCAGACTTTCCATGGGCAGATTATGAGGGGTTAAGAAGGTACCTAGGCTTAGTTTAGAGTGTGTTGTATACACAATGTCCCGAGAAAGCAGTCATGATTATAAGAACCAATTTCGTCTTTCACTGCTTTTGAAGGCTATTGACTTAAGGGGAGGGGGGGGGGTGAGAGGCGTGGCCTAGAATGGCGGACAGGTGTAACGCTTGTCATTAATTAATAAAGAGCTTGTAAGCTGGTAAGATTAATTCGTCGAGGAATACTTCTCCTTTGTGAGTCAGCTTATTCACAACTTGATAACTCGGTTAAGCGCGATGTTTCCAGAAGTTGCTAACCATGTTAACAAGTTTAGCTAAGACGGTGACTATTGTGAAAGACTTTGGCTCCTCCTCGATAAAAAAAGTCAACTTGTTATGTCAGCGTTCATGTAGAGAGGGGAATCATTAGTTTAGGCACAGCCGGTGTTTCGCATAGTGTATGTGTCTTAATATTGGCATAGTTTATGT